>NW_004797457.1:1196466-1197495 GCF_000002075.1 Aplysia californica | reverse complement strand
CCCCCGCCCCAAACCCTTAGGTCGATACAGAGAAGAGTCATTAAAATTTGTATTTCGGGTCTGGCGGGTCTCTGACCCTGTCTCAAGGACCAACCGGGCTGAGAGGGATTTTATAATGTCCCAGACCGGGGTACTCGTTAATCATTTCTCATACCACCTCCCCGGCCGCTCCAATTGTTGATCATATCAGTACTACCCTTTTTTACTGCTGGTCATGCCAACACTACCCACCCTATCTGTTCGTCATTCTAATTCATACTCCTTATAATATGTTGGTCATACCAACACTACACCCCTCAATATTAAATCATGTCGACACGACCCCTACATTTGGTCACCCCAACACTACACACTCCAACTACCCATTCTTACTGCTAATCATACCAACACTACATTTCAACTGTTTAGTCATGCCAACACTACCCACCCTGACTTCTGGTCATGCCAACACTGCACGCTTCAACTACCCATTCTTACTGATGGCCATACAGACACTACACATTGATATTCCAACTGTTTAGTCTTGCCAACACTACACTCTCCAACTCCAACTGTTTAGTTATGCCAACACTACACGCTTCAACTTCCCATTTTTACTGATGGTCGTACAAACATTACATTCCAACTGTTTAGTCTAACTTCTGGGCATGCCAACACTACACGCTTCAACTACCCATCCCAACTGTTGGTCATTCCAACACTACACATTCCAAAATAATATCAATCATACCAATAGTATCCTTTCTAATTGCTGATCATTCCAACACTACTCAGCCCATCTGCTGGTCATACCAACCCTACTTATTCTTACTTCTGGTCTTACCAACACTACATATTCCAACTGTTTAGTCATGCCAACACTACCCGCCCCTATTGAAGGACCTACCAACACAAGACACACCGTAACCGAAGCAAACCATCGCATTACTAAGTCGTCTTGTATTATATTATGCAGTTGCGAGCGCTGTAAAACGTTTCCCGCGCTGAAAACTGTACCTTTGGGCTTTCATTCAGGCTTTTCGGTCTCTC
>NW_004797457.1:1189703-1191818 GCF_000002075.1 Aplysia californica | reverse complement strand
ACATACACAAACAGACACACACCGACGTACACACAAACACACGTACACAAACATACACACACACATACACAAACAGACACACACCGACGTACACACAAACACACGTACACAAACATACACACACACATACACAAACAGACACACACCGACGTACACACAAACACACGTACAGTATGCCTGGTTTGGTTGGCGGGTGATCTGGTGTTGTTTGCTTCATGTTTCCTACCAAGCATCTATCCTCCTTATCTCTCCTCCGAATCTTTGTGCAGGCACGCACACGTGATTGATGTACTGGACCCACTAGATATCTACTCGCTCTAGGCAGCACGCAGACTGTTGTTGTCGCTTTTCTTTTCTTGTACTCTGTAACATGCAAGTGGGTGATTAGAGAGCGCCCCTGAAAGCTCAAACTTCTGCCCCCGCCGCCCCCCTTCCCCCTGCTACGCGCACGGTTGTTGTTTTATGTTTGTTTTGTTGTTGTTGTTGTTGTGTTGTTGTTGTTGTTGTTGTTGATGATGATGTTGTGGTTGTTTATGTTGTCGTTGTTATTGTTGTTTTGGGGTGTGTTTTTTTGTCTTGTCTCTTTAAGAGCACTAAATGGCCGTTATTGTGTCGCTGTCCTTTTTTTTGTTTTTGTTTACTCTAATAAACACGTACAGCAAATTCTGCAAGATATCAATTTTTTCGGTGGGTGATCGGCGGGTGCTTTGTTGTGGTTTCCTATCACAACATATCCATTGACCATTTGACCTTATCTTGCCTCCTTCTTATTGTGTGTTACTCTCCAATAAAATTCATAATCATTGGTATATGTACTTGACCTACTTATGTTGCAAGGGCCTAAAACTCTTACTAAAGCTTAGCTAAATGGGTGGTTTCTTTCCTATCAAAGATCTATCGCCCATAGATCTATCTTTCCTAATATACTTTTTTGTTTGTTACTCTCTTTTAGCACCACTGATCTTGGGCACTTATATGACTTTCTTGCGCTGCAAGTGCCGTAAAACTCACCAAAACTAAACTAAAATAATAAAAGTACAAGTATTTCTTCCTGGTCCAAACTTGCCTATGCCCATGACATACAGTGGCAATTTAGCCGATACTGTGTTGACATTCTTCTTTTTAAATACGGACATATTATCTCTATGTATTACATTTGTGAAAGTTTACACTTTGGCCTCCTAAAACTTCCGAACAACTTAACTTTCGAATTTGACTAAATTAATGGTCGTTCAGAATCATTTAAAGGATGCACAGTTTCATTGAGGAGCCTGACGTCACTATAGTTTAATTTTCAGTTTTTCGTTAGTTTCGTTTAGATCTAGTCTTGGGAAAGTCAGTCTTCCAAGACGCCATTGTAAACAAGTGATGTTTCCGTTCACTAGCCGTGCACACTTATATTCCACACCTTTGAAATTATGAATTGTACAACAACGAAAGTGAAATAGAGAATTAATCAGTACATCTATTATAATTTGGGAACTTGGAAACGCGTGTGTCACTTTTCTCTCAAGATTTATTACTCCTTTCCTGTAGAGTGTAAATATAGTAGGCCGATGACTGTCAAATGATGTTTATTAATATGCACTGATCATTCCTTGCATCGAAAGGGGGCCCAGCTAGTAATTTAAATTTTAATACGTCCCGTAAACTTTTTTCTCTCCCTCCATTCTAGTAGAGTGCGCTTTCTGGGAGTGGAACCATCTGCCCGTTTTGTCACATGTGCCTGGTTTCCGGTTGTCCGTCCTTGACCTTACGACAGGAGGGTCAGGTCGATGTGTGTTGGAACCGGTTGGAAGCTTTCTTTCTTTCCTTTTGCCTTTCCACGTCCCGTTTCAGCTGCTGCTAGAGAGCTTTGTTCGTTATACGACCTCTTCAAGGGAATGAAAGACGTTTATTGGTTTGATTTCCCCCCTCCTTTTTTAAGGCAGGAGGCAGGAGGCAGGAGGCAGGAGGCAGGAGGAGGGCATAGTCTTGAAAGGGCATACTGTAATACTGCAGAAATATAGGCCACATAACCCACCTTCTTCAGACATTTTTTCTCTTCTGCTTCTTCTTCCGCGGGTGGCTGGAGGGCGCCACTGACGTTCCTTGTATGCTTGCGCGAGCGCGCGC
>NW_004797457.1:1188217-1189346 GCF_000002075.1 Aplysia californica | reverse complement strand
CCCCTTTCTTTTCCTTTCATTTTTATCTTTCCATGTTTGTTCTTACTTTTGTCTACCCATCCTCCTCTCTTGTATTCTACAGTATTTCGCTTTGTCAGTTTGTCTGTCTTTTACTCTTCAAATCAGTTTTTGTCCATTCCTTTACTTTACTGCCTTTTTAAATGCAGGTATTTTCATGACCCCATCGCCACAATTTAGATTAGGGGGTGGGCTTTGACCCTATCTGTATGCTTCCCGGGAAGCTGAGAATGTTTCGGAGTGTTCTATGGTCTGCTGGGTTAATAATATAGTGTAAAGCAAAGCGCATAGAGCCTGCTGCTGAGCGGGGATATGCGCTATACAAATGCTATCTATTATTATTATTATTATCTGGTAGAGCCAACTGGGGCACAAAGTTATACAATTCTCTGCAGTAAGACTGATTAGTTCGATTAAAATTTCTCTCCACAAGGGAATCGAAATCGGGTCCACTGCGTGCAACGGCGAAGCACCTGTCCACTACACCACATTGTCCACTTTGCTTTTTCTTCTTGTCTGTTTTTTTCCAAGTGCAGTGGGTTTTTGTTCCCCCCCCCCCCCAAGAAAAAAACAACAAACCCGAACAATTATTTTTAAAAATCTGCGCGTGAACTGTTGGTGGGTGATTTTGTGTGGGTTCCTGTCTCTCTTACTTTTCTTTGGATATTACTCTCTAGTGCCACCTGAAAATCTTGGCAACGTATTTATATATGACCTATTTGTGCTGGTAGTGGCGTACATTCCTCACTGAAAAAAAATCACTAACGTGCCCTGTTATATAAGTAATGGTTTGTCTCATCCTCTTGTTCCCATGTCGTTTTTTTGTTGGTTTTTTTTTCGGTGCCTTTATAAAGCACGATGTCAGGATGCGATAATGATGTACAGACGTGCTTTTGCTTGCATAATACATACTCACGTATGTGCACATATGTACATGATAAAGCTCACGAGCTTACGCGTACGCGCAGAGTGAGAAAACGAGCGTGCATTGTGTAGGGAGAGAGAGAAAGAGAGAGAGAGAGAGAGAGAGATACGAGAGAGAGAGAGAGAGAGATACGAGAGAGAGAGAGAGAGAGAGAGAGAGAGAGATACGAGAGAGAGAGAGAGAGAG
>NW_004797457.1:1186344-1187861 GCF_000002075.1 Aplysia californica | reverse complement strand
GAGAGAGAGAGAGAGAGAGAGAGAGAGAGAGAGAAAAGAGAGTTAACAAATGTAACACGAAGACAACGAGGCCGGCCTAATCACGCAATGGTGATACTCCCCACCACGGTTTCCAGGAAACTTGTCCTGCACACCTCTGTCAGAACAATACGGTTTTCCTGGAAACTGACATGTCTTCAGTTAGGCAACACTTTATTAACAGCTCTAGTAACTGCATACGTCTATACAATAAGCGCGTAGTTGGTGTTGTTTTCACAACTGGTCCGCTGAGATTGGGTGTGGGTGGTTGGCGGGTGCTCTGGTGTGGTTTGCTTCTTCTTTCCTATCAAACATCTATCGGCCTTATCTCCCATTCTTCTTTTTTAAGTCTGTTACTCTCTTGTGACACCTCTAATCTTCTGGCGCTCATATGACCTTATGCAGTTGCGAGCGCCGTAAAACCTCTACAAAAACTAGATTGAGATTGGGTCGGTCTTGTGATCGCACCAGTATTATGCAGGAGGTGTGTGTGTGTGGGGGGGGGAGGGTTGCAAAAATGTGTTTGTAGTAAGCATAATGCCATTATTACAATTCATTAAGGTTAATGGTGGGGTGAGAGTACACCGACAGCAAACCGTTTTGTTTTAGTGTTAGTAAGATTTTTACGTCACGCGCAACACAATAAGGTAATACAATTGCGGAAGGTCTAGTGGGTTACAAGAGAGTAATAAACACAATTAAAGACGTTGGAGAGATAAGGACGATATATGTTTGATAGGAACATCTACAGGCAAACAGTTTGAGTATCTGGGGGAATGAGGGTGTGCTTGTTGATTCGTGCAATGTTATGTAAGGTGCATTTGTTTGGCAAAGAAATGCAATGAGTACTGTACATGCTTTCTTTGTCATAACGGTATACCTAGAGAGAGAGAGAGAGAGAGAGAGAGAGAGAGAGAGAGAGAAAGAGAGATCATGAATGTGCAAATGAATTCTCACATGACCATGGACACACGCCTGGACCAAAGTCCGTGTCACAGGTGGTGGACAGAGACCCGTGACCACGGGACTAACTAGAAGCAGTAACATTACAGGCTGATACGGCGGATTTGCCTTCATTGTCTACTCTCTTTCTTTCTTTTTTTTCTTTTCACTTATACATGTACAGTACTGCTTTTTCTCAATTTGTGTTTCCGACAGATTTTTTAAATATCATATTTTTCTATTTTTTATTTTGTCATTTTGTCATTTTGTTTCGCTTTCTGCATGTCTTTGTATCTGTCACTGTCCCCCCACCTCTTTCTCTGTGTGTCTTTCTGTGTGTCTGTTTGTCTGTCTGTCTGTCTGTCTGTCTGTCTGTCTGTCTGTCTGTCTGTCTCTCTCTCGCACACACACGCGCCCACACTTTCTCTCTGTATCTCCCTTTCCCTCTCTCTCTCTCTCTCAATCACACACCCTCACACATACACACACTCTCTCTCTCTCTATTCCTCTCTATCTCTCTCTCTCACTCTCTCTCACCCAAGTCATTCTGACGTGTG
>NW_004797457.1:1183384-1185800 GCF_000002075.1 Aplysia californica | reverse complement strand
GGGGGCTCGGTCATGGTGTCCTTGCTTTTGTTCGCCTGCTGCCTGGTGCTTGTGAGATTGTTTCTTGCTTAAACACAATGCGCACGGTTGTTTATCGGATTCATTGGATTGTGTTGGGTCCAGCCGTAATTTCCTTCCTTCATGGATGGGGCTAGAGCTAGGCTGTGGGTGGTTGGTGGGTGCTCTGGTGTGGTTTGCTCCTTCTTTCCTATCAAACATCTATCGTCCTTATCTCCCCTCCTTCTTTTTGTGTTTGTTACTCTCTTGAATCCCATCTATTCTTTGGTACTTATATGACCTTATTGTGTTGCAAGTGCCGTAAAACTCTTACTAAAACTAAAAGAGCTAGGCTATTTTAGTAACTCAGATAGCCCAGGGCAAGAGCGTCACTTACTATATATATATATATAGCCATTTTGGCACATTACGTCCGAAGCGAGTAGTTGGTGGGTGCTCTGCATGTGGTTTGCTCTTTCTGATCCTATCAGACATCTATCGCCCTTTCCTCTGTTCCGTTTGTTTCGTGTTCGTCACTCTCTTGTAACACCTCCAGTCTATCTGTGTAGCAAGTGTCGTAGAACTCTGGCTGAAACAAACAGAGGTCACACATACCTCATGGAAGGGTAATTTGGGGCGGAAAGGGGCAGGGGATGGGGGTGGGGGGTGTCTTGGTTGCCGTGCCTTTGTTCGCTTGCTGGCTGTTTTTATTTTCAGTGTTTCTTGTTTATGTGCAGTGCTCACTGCTAATCGGATTCTTCCCACGAATCGGGGCTATCCCGAATTTCCTTCCTTCATGGACTGGGCAAAGGCTACTACCTTGTACTACCATTTTGGCTCATAACGGCGGAAGCGGGTGGTTGGTCGGTGCACTGGTGTGGTTTGCTCTTTCTCTCCTCTATCAATCATCTGTATTCCTTACGTCTTGGGCTCTCGTGGCCTAGAGGTTAAGTTGTTCCACCTCTCATCATACATAGGTCCCGGGTTCGAACCAGGATAGAGATCGAAACATTTTCTTCTCTAAAATTGTCTCCTTTCACCTCCTTTCGTGCTCTCTCGCAATGTTCTGTCGTCTGCTTTCGTCTTCACTTTCTGCCCCCCCCCCCTTTGCCACCTCCTCTGGGCTCCAGACTCTTTCTGCAGCCTTTCTACTGCTGCCTCTTGGCTCCTTCTTACTGCTGTCTTGCAACCACATCCCTCATCTTCTGTTAGGAAAGATCTACACCTAGCCTTCTCGGACAAGGACGAGAAATTTCGGAGGTCCCGTATGCTAGTTGCGCACGTTAAAGATTCCTTGGTGGTCAAAATTCGATAAGAGTAGGCTTCGGCCGCCACCCAAACAAAATTGAAAATTTCCTACCTACTAAAAATCTTTAATGTGTCCCGAACGCTCATAATTATGACCTTATGCAATTTCGAGCGTCGTAAAACACTTACCACTGTTACCTTACATCGCCCCCGTTTTTGTTAAAAACTATTTTTTTTTGTGAGCTTTGGTCCAGCGACAGTGTTCTTCCTTCCAGTCTTCGGGTGGCTGGAGAGTGCAGATGATAGGTCCATTGGGGGATTGGGTCGGGGCGGTTCGGGGCGGTTTGCCAACCAGAATGAGGGCGCAAAGCGGCTATCGTGACACAAGCCGACCGCGCCCGACTCGTCGCCTAAAAAGCAAACGCGTTTGTTTTCAGGCGATGAGTCGGACGATCGCCCCCGACCCGACCCGACCCGATCCCATAGGCAATGGGCACCCGATCTTAATTGTTTTCCTCCTATAATGGTTGCCCGTTATCGCGTTGATGTGAATCTCTCTTTCTACAAACACATTAGCTGCTGGCTGATTGGCGGGCGATCGGGTGTGTGATTTGCTAATTGTTTCCTATCAAAGATCTATCGTCTTTTTTTCTCAACCTCATTAACTTTTTTAAATGTTTTTCTTTAATAACATCTGTAATCTTGTGCTCTTTTAATACCTAGGCGAATTCTGTTGCGAATGCCTTAACACTCTTATGTAAAGAAGACGTGAAACAAATAAACTGTTTATCGTACTTTCCCCCCCTGAACATAAGGACGGTTATTATGCCTATTATTTTACCTGTGTGCTTTTCTTCTCTCAAACGAATGACTCAAACGTGAAAATGACAAATAAACTATCTATCGTACTTCCCACTGTAGTTAATAATTATTATTTTGCCTGTGTGCCTCTATGTGCTATTCTTTTCTCCAGTTACTCAAACAGTACAAAACGATGGGTAAAGTATGCAGCACTGTGAGCACGTCTCAATTCTCAATGTCATAGATAACGTCGGAGGCGTGTGGGCTATAAATAGACTTCTGCAGGTAACCCCGAGGCATTCTGGGAAGACGGCCAGGGGAAAAGGCACTGTGTGTGTGTGCTAGTGTGTGTGTGTGTGTGTGTGTGTGT
>NW_004797457.1:1179753-1182928 GCF_000002075.1 Aplysia californica | reverse complement strand
AGAGAGAGAGAGAGAGAGAGAGAGAGAGAAAGAGACTTATTTCACCGAGTTGTGAAAAACAAGCTATTACTCGTGATAAATCCCTGATAAGGCCTGAACTCCAAAATCAAATGTCCGAGAGTAAGGGGCAGACACGTAGACATAAGCCTACATTGGCCTAAAGAAAGACGCGTAGACATAAGCCTACATTGGCCTAAAGAAAGACGAACAAATTGACATATCGCTAACTATGAATGGCAAAGTTCTATCTGACATTTTTGGCCGTTCTGAGTTAATATAAGACCGTGAGGTCAGAAACTAAATGCTTTATCTGCTTGATCACAATCGTAAGATTAGTCGGAATCGTATTCAGATATTCAGAGAATTGCATTCGAAAAAGCTTGATTTGAGGTGAAACTCAAAATTGCTACCGTCAATTTTCTCAAAACTAGATACATATTGAGCAGACAGAACTCTGTAATTCTAGATCTAGGGTAGAGAGACAGACAAACACACAGACAAGTTATCTGAAATATATACAGCGCCCAGAGAGCCTTCTACAGATTAGGCGCTATATAAATTCTCATTGCCATTATTACAATAGAACAATATTATATTTCTGGTCGCTTTCCACTGTAATCGATGAAGACTAACACAGTATGCATGATACAATGATACAGCTTTACCTGAGCGGCAGGACTAGAGGAAGTAGATTGCCCAGGTACTACTTCCCTCTTTTCCAATCTCGACTTCCTTGATATGCTCCAAAGGGAAGACAAGGCCAATACGAATGGAAACAAAGAAGGTGTAAATGATGCTTTTCTATTTTTACAGGTGTGATACGGATATATTTCATGGCAGGGAATTCCTTGGATTTTGCCCGGGTAGATAGAGAGAGAGGAGGGCGGGGTGGGTGGCTTACCAGGATAACGCATCTGTGGTTTTCAACCTCTGAGGGATCTTTATTAAGATAGATGTACACATGACCTCCGAGAATTCCCGTCATTTTCCAGGTGCTCGATCTTACCTTCAGTGATGTGGAGGAGGGGGATTGATTGAGCGAGCGAGCGAGCGAGAGAGAGAGAGAGAAGAAGAAGAAGAAGAAGAAGAAGAAGAAGAAGAAGAAGAAGAAGAAGAAGAGAGAGAGAGAGAAAGAGCAAGAGAGAGAGAGAGAGGGGGGGGCAAGAGGGGGCAAGAGAGAGGAGAAAGAAGGAGAGCTGAGGAAAAGAAGAGCTGAGAGAAAAAGTAGAACAAGTTTAAGAAGAAAAGAAAATTGGGCCAGCTGCACGAAGCAGGTTCAAACTCTGTACCTTTAGCATGAGAAGCGAACATTCCACCTCTAGGCCACATCTCTCCCACAACTAGATCTATAACTAAAACATAATATATTATATACATGTCTAAACGAAGACAGTGAAATCCACCAAGGAAACAAACACATAAAATAACAGAGAAAGAAAGAAGGCAGCAGCAGCAGCAGCAGCAGCAGCAGCAGCAGCAGCAGAGATCGAGCAGCGGAAGAATACCCCGTCAAGCATGCCTTTCGCCAACACGCCGAGGAAGAGCTGGAAGAGCTAGCTAAGTGAAGACAACTTTTCTCGTGGGCTGTACACATTTTTGCACAAACCTGCCTGTAAAACACATTGACTTGCACTGTCTATGACAGGCCATTTCTACTGCACGCACATTGCCAGCCGCGAACAATGCCGATACAAGCCGATCAATTTACACAGGCCCACCCTATTCAGACTGTTTCATTCAGTGTCTCTCAAGCACTGGTATGATAATGGCTGGCTTTGAGACTCCCCGACGTCTTAACGATATTGGCAGATCCATGGATACCTTGTGCTAGACGGTAGTGACGTAGAGAGTGAAGGCACACACAATGAAAGCGAACACATTTTGGGCGAGAAGATCAAAGATATTATCTAGTCTATGATAAGAGTTTGTGGAACGAAAATAAGTAATAAAAGATTGAGTCGAGTTTACATTTTATCTGCCACGGAGAAAGGGCCAATGCCTCCTAAACCACCTCGAATAGCAAAGAGAAGTCTGACAATTTATGTCCATATTTAGAGCTGAGGCTTGAACCTCATCAATCAACTAAATAAATGACACCGCTAAAAAAAAAAGGTGTGTTGTTCAATACAGGACTATTTTTCTGAACTGTTTGCTGCGTCCGTAAGAATAAATCTTGAAGAAAAGTCATAATGAACCTGGCTTCTGGTCATGTTGCGAAAATTCAACATTGTGGTAAAATTTCGAAATTTTGACGCACTATCGTTCTTTCAAAAAAAAAAAAGAAAGAAAAAGAAAGAAAGAAAGAAATCATAATTTACATTTTAAAAGTTTGGTATCTAAACTCTTTCATTAATACGCTCTAATCGTTTAAAATAAAAATACACATAATTATTATGGTTTTATTCAAAATACCAGCTTGGATTAACTAATGCTTTACTAGACACTGCACCAGCCATCGCGCACATGAGAAGGAAACACTCATAATTCTATACCTCAACCCTATTAGCATTTCTTAACAACAACATAGATTAGGAACAAGACGGAAGGAAATGTGATCTCCTTCTCCTTCTCCTTCTCCTCTTTCTCCTTCTCCTTCTTCTTCTTCTTCTTCGCCTTCAGCATAATCCAGGAGGATGTACGCATTTACATAAAGTGTCGCTTCCGTCTCCAACTTAAAAGCTGGGGAGAACTTCACGCATAGTTTTCTCCTCCTGTTGCTGTTTCTTGCAACTCTAAAAAAAAAAATTAATTACGGACACATAAGTACTATACGTCTGATCAGCAAACAAAGGGAAATATTGTTGCTTACTATTTTTGTTTGAACTATCGAAATGAGTGGTTGGCCGATGGGTTTTTCGTTGTCTTCTCCTTCTTCCCTTCCAAACACCTATCGTTTGAATCTCTCCTCCTTCTGTTTTGTGTATGTTACTCTTTTGTAACTCCTCTAATCTTCGGTACCGATATGACCTTTTCGTGTGGCAAATGACATCAAACTGATACTAAAACAACTAAAGAACTATAATACACTAATCAGAATATTTATTTATTTGTTTTTGTTTTTTAAATTAATTAATTATCTTAGTGCACCGAAACAGCGCGTCTCCACCCTCAAACGTTACAGAACGATCAACATGGACGATGTAACCTCAGTGCGTGAACTCTGCACTCCGGAAAT
>NW_004797457.1:1176367-1177855 GCF_000002075.1 Aplysia californica | reverse complement strand
ATAATGCATTTCTCCTATGTCAATTTTGGGGCGTATGAAGTTATTGATGTTGTCCTAAACTCTGATTATTAACCTCGTTTTTTAATTTAAAAACCACCCTAACTGCTTATCGAATCAATGTTGAAATATTTGCGACTGAAAGAGCTGGTGTCATCTATTGTACGTTATGCACCACATGGTGGAATCAGGCGCCCGTCAATTTTGGGGCGTATGAAGTTAGTGATTTTTCTCTCTCCTAAAGCCCGCTCATTTTTCTTGCTTTTGATGAAAATATACACGTTTATCTTGAATAAAAATTGAGAAATTTGCGGCTGAAAGAGGTGGGGAACCCTAGGTTCTATCATACGTTTTATGCCCCACACGATGGAATCAGGCGCTTGTCAATTTTGGGGGCATATGGCGTTATTCGTGTTATCATAAATTCTGCTCATTTGTCTAGCTTTAGATGAAAAATAAATTCTCATTCATCAGAACAACGTAGAAATATTTGAGACTGAAAGACGTAGGGTGTTGTCTGATGCTAGAGGAAACATTAGCGAGAAAATGTCCGCCAAAGTTTGGAGACTTCCAAAGCTTTCGAGTTCTTGGAAACTGCAAAAAGTACAATATTTTGTGCCTTTAATTTACGTTTCATTCCTTTTTTTTTGGGGGGGGGGGTTAAAATCCACAGATAAATGATGTTGAGCCCACTCCCAAGATTAAAAACAGTAATTGATAAAAAATTGCCACTCGAGCGGAAAATGTTGGTTTCTTCTACTGCATCATTTACACCAGAGCCTGATTTCATCAGTATGCCACACAATAGTATACACTACAGCTTCTTTTCTTTAACTCTATTGTTTCAGTCTGTAGATAGTACGTAAGCTACAGGATATTTTTTTTTAAATCATCCGGCCTTTCACTTCTCACCCCATCCTATCCCATGCCATGCCATGCCATCCCGCGCACGTCTCTGCACCTATGACAAGCAAAGCAAGTACCGATTGTTACATCGTAGGTATACCACCAAACTCCACCAACCAAAAAATGGTGAAATAGTATGAGTTTAACGCCCCTACCAACACTATTAGGTTATTTAAGATGCGGGACCTCCTAGTTTAACGTCCGTCTCCGATACGACCGAACCAAGTGGGAAATTCGTGTAAAGTGTCTTTCCTAAGGACACGACGTCGGACCGAGCTGAGGCTCGAACCCCCGAATCCGCAATCTCACGATTACGAGTCCGGTAGCCTAACCACTAGGCCACCGACGCCACCACACCAGCCAGCACCTAGCTAGCAGCTTGCTGGAGATAGACACACCAAACTGACGTGCCGCGCTGATAAACGGGTCGCACTTAAGTGTTCACGGCTATTGTTGTAATAAAAATACAGGGATCTGGTCCGCCAAAGGTTGTGACAGTCAGGTATCACAGATCACAAAGACCCTAGCGTCGGTGTCGCAAGCAATCCGCTGAAGTCTAAATTTTGATAATTTTCGATCCCCCCC
>NW_004797457.1:1169325-1171555 GCF_000002075.1 Aplysia californica | reverse complement strand
AGAGAGAGAGAGAGAGAGAGAGAGAGAGAGAGCGCGCAGCGTGAGTGTACAAGGCCTATAAAATATCACAATAAAATGCAACCCCAAAATGGAACACAATATGCTGGGCAGTTCAGAACCATCTCGAACTGCAAAACACTCCACACAAAAAAAGAAGATAAAACTGTGATCGGAATGGAAAACAAGGATCGATGTTGTGAATAAATACTCTGATCTTAGGCTAATGTTGGAAAGTCCATGCAATCTGCAATCGAACAAAATTTAGATATCTAGATCTAGATATATCTAGATCTAGATCTAGATCTAGATCTAGAATCTAGTCTAGATTCTAAAGATCTAGATCTAGATATCTAGATCTAGAAATCTTAGATATCTAGATCTAGATCTAGATTCTAGATCTAGTAAGTTAAAAAAAAAAAATACATGAAGTCATGAAGGAAAAAAAAAAGATCGAAAAAAGATTCAAAGGACGCCAACTCACCGAATCCTGTAGGCTACTCAATAGCACACCGGCAGTATAGCGAGTTAAGTAAATCTAGAAAAGTGTTGATGAAACAGAAAACACAAATCGCTTGTTCTTGCACATCGGGTGACTTTGCACAGTCATTTCTCGTCTCGATCGAAACCGGCAAACGGATGGATGGATCGAGATCGCTTTCGTTTCAGATCACTTCTATGATGTCCCACACACACACGAGGTCTTCCGAATTTATCTGTCTGTGAGTGTGTGTGAGAGTGTGTTTGTGTGTGTGTGCCTCTCTTGTTCTCTCACCTCGGAGAAGAAGTCCCGTACGTCCCTAGCGTGGGCGGAACCTGTGAACAGAGCACACTGACGGAGAGGGAGCTGGTGGGGGCGAGGAAACCCTTCTTCTCATAGCCGCTCAGCGAAGCCAAGAACCTCTGTCTTCTTCCCCTTTCCCCTTGCTAAAACCGGCGTATGACGAAACGATTGAGAGTTTTCGGGGCGGGTGTCACGGAAGGCATGTAACGCAACGAATGAATGACCTCGATAGGGCCCTCATGAATATTGAAGAGAAAGTAGTGGGGAAATCCAGCGTTCGGCGTTCCTGATTGGATGACCTCGCAACTGCACACTGTCTGCTGTGTGAAATCGAGGCTCGGTCGGTTTGTGAATGAACAAGGTTGGGAATTCCAAAATTGATTTCTGGATGAATGATGGATCAGCGGGGACGGCCAGATCGAAGGGCCGGGGGTATGGGAGAAACGAAGATCGCCCAAAGGAGGAAGGGAAAAATCAACCGTCGCAAAAAGAAAAACAAGAAACAAAAAGCAAACAAGATGTGGGTGTTTGCTCCGTTGTAGCCAGACCACACTTGCTATCATCAGCTGGACAGATCGTTTTATTGCGTCTGTGAGATACATGGCATGGGTCGCACATTTTTACATCGGACGTTGAGACGATAACTAATTACGATGTGAGAACTCATTAACATTAGCAAAGTAATAACATTCATTATCAAAGCGATAATCATCATAATAATTATATATTCTCTTGTCGGGCCTTTTTTCTTCTTCTTCTGTCACCTTCGTACTTTTTGCTGCTTTCTTTGTTGAATCGAGTTAGATAATGTACCTTAGCCTTAGCATAATTGATTGATGGATTTATCGGTTCGTGGGTCACTTTCTTTATTGGCCTTCATCGATTTATCTCTTTCTGTGTTTGCATGTGTACATAAACGATAGAAGCATGGATAAATAATTAATATACGTATAGAAGAACAGAGAACATAAATCATTTGTTTATATCATTATATTTTTGTCCGTTTATATATTTAAAAAGTTACATACTAATGCATGTGTACACACACAATTAATGTGTCGAATGACAGATAAGATTGTGACAGATAAGATTGGGATAGACAAAATAATTTATGTGTGGAGAAAAGACAGAAAAGAGAAAGTCAATAGATACGTGAGAAGATGAAAAGAAGTTAGAAAAAGAAAAACACCGGGAGTTCAAATAGAATGGAGGACTAGGCGTAACAAGCTGAGAGATAAAGAAGAACTTGTGGGATGAATATGAAGAGCGGTTTTTTTTTTCTTTCTTTCTTTCTTTGGGGGGGAGGGGGTTAAATCATTTTTTTTTTTGCAGCTGTGCTCGACACTGTGAACCTTTCGAAATAGGAAAAAAAAGTGGTTAAGGATACCATGTGTAGTCAGGTATATTGACTCTTGAGGGATCTATTCAAAGTGTTTCGTTCAGAAGGTG
>NW_004797457.1:1164410-1166673 GCF_000002075.1 Aplysia californica | reverse complement strand
GGGGGGATTTCACAATTCTCTATCATCTTAGTGGACTTCCCACTAACGTATTAAATACTGCGTTAATTGCTTAATGTCGAACGCTCTCATCCCCCAAAATGGAGACCATTTGATTCTAAGTAGGCGTGGGTTGTAACGGTCGTGAATGCCAGTGCTGGCGGGGGCTGAGAGGGCTATAATGTCCAAGCAGACAGATGAGGCACTTGGTTAAGACAAATAACTCCCCCATTCGAGAATCGAACTCACGGTTTGTGCAGGCAACAGCAAAGAACCATCGTCTGTAAGTAAAGTAGCGGTCAGTTGCTTCGCGTTCGCACACGACAGGAGACTCGGGTTCAGTTCCCGAGTTGGGAGTGGGAGGGGAGAACATTTTTGCCAAATATCTCAGGGTTTTTTGGTGGGTTTTTGGGGGGGTTTTTGGTGTGATGTTTTTTTCCTTTCAGTCTGGGTTGGCACTGACAAGCAGGGTCGGTGCCGATCACTCAAATGATCTAAATTGTGTCGATGGGGAGTCAAAACACCGACATTTCTAACAGCAAAGAGTTTAATCATGAAAACGCAGATTCTGATGTTGGTCCATCAATCAGTTATCTAGGTGTGTAAATAGCCACAAAAAGAGCCAGAAATTTGATGAAATACAGACAATCAATAGTTTGTTTCCAAGTGCAAGTAACGTTTATTTTTTTGTTTCTTTTTGCCAAAATGATACTCTAGTAAATGTAACTAAAAGTAACACTCACGCAGTGGGACACTGAGTGACTCACAAAAAGGTTGGTTTTCATTTTACATTTTACAGCATGAATCAAGATCCTTATGAACAGAAGGCACAGTTGTTCTATTTATAGACTAATGTTGCTGATGGAATGCAAGTGCTGACAGTTGATAGCAGAGCTAGACGAAGAATCGATTCGGATCCCCGCGATTAATGCTACGATTAATGCTACGATTAATGCTACGGAAGCAAAGATCGTACACTACAAAATTAAGATGGTACAGTCCCCTCTTTGAGCCTGTTAAAAAGCGACCTCAAAATCCAGTTGCGCCCTCTTCAAAAAAGTGCAAAAGTTGCAAACAGAGCTTTCTTTTTTAAAATAAAAATCAAAGTGAAGCCAACTAGTTTTTAAAGATAAAATAGAACTCAAATTTCGGAATCGCCCCTTTTTTAAATGGTTACGCTGACAAAAAACCTTTTTTTCAGGTGGAAAGAGCGACTGTTTTCGTCGTTTAATTGGGATTTTGAAAGAGAGGCGAGAGGTCATTACAATGATTTAAAAAATCCCCAAACTCTGCTTTGAGCAAACCCGAACAGCTGATTTTAGACCAATGAACAGCAGTTATCTGCGCATGCAAGGGGGAGCTATTCCTATTCTTCTTCTGGGGAAGTGAAAGAGAGCTTCAAAAAAGCGACTGTAGCGTCATCTGAAGCCATGCGCGTACTTCCGCAGACAAGTTTTTGACCCAGTGAACTATCTTGTAGTTTACGATAATCGACGGAAGAAAAATTCAGCGTCCTTTTTCGGTAAACCAACGGTTACCAATGTCTTTATTTACAGAAATGTCCTGTTCTTAAGAATTTATTTTGATTTAAACAACAACAACTACAACAACAACAACAACACTACTACAACAAAAACAACAACAACAACAGCAACAGCAACAACAACATCACCACCACCACCACTAACAACAACAACAATAACAACAACAACAACAACTACAACAACAACAACAAAAACAACACTACTACAACAAAAACAACAACAACAACAGCAACAGCAACAACAACATCACCACCACCACCACCAACAACAACAACAATAACAACAACAACAACAACAACAACAATAACAACAACAACAACAACAACAACAACAACAACAACAACAACAACAACAACAACAACAGCAACCAAAAAACACCACCCGCCCAAAAAATAAAAAATAAAAATACGTTGGTTCCTCGTGGTATTCCGAAATAGAGGTTATCCTGAATCTTGAAGCTGTTCGCATCCCATCAGGTAAACTGTAACTAATTTGTAGTAAATTATTTGACTCATCAAAAGTAATTGTTGCTAGCCAGAAGCAGTCGTAATAATAAGTAATTGTCAAGGAGTCGGACTAATCGAAAGTACTTGTAATTGTCTAGGGTCCCATGGACTTAGCGGAAGAAATCCCAGCAGTAAAAAGCAATTGGGTTCGGACTCGATTAAACAACGATTCCTAGCTTTCAAATGTCGGAAAACCTGCGATATCCGAACCCCCCC
>NW_004797457.1:1162590-1164310 GCF_000002075.1 Aplysia californica | reverse complement strand
CCACCCCAAAACAAATCCGGAACCGCCCACTGCTAGTTGGTCGTATTCTAAGGCAGAACTAACACGAATAAGCTACATCGGAAAGGAAACGCCTCAATGAACTACGAAGACGTTCTTTTGCTTTCTGGTTATAATTTTTATATTATGTTCTTGCAAAGACTTCTTCTAACTCACAAAAGAAAATCTAATTCTCTCTTTTGTTTTCTCCGGAATATCGGATTTCGACAGTAATAGGACATGAGCATGTTGGCAAATTACGATATGAAAAATGATTAAAAGTTTTTACTATTTTTAGAACATGACTTTGCCTCATATTTCCGCTGATGTCACATTGGAGGTCTATACTAGACCTACTTTTAGTCATCGATGATGAATAGACGAAGACAATAAAGATTAGAAATCCCTAAGTATTGCATTACACTTCGTCTAGACCGGCAAATGTCGGGGTTGGACAGCAGTGCATCTAAAATACAGGGTTCTCCAATGGTCTATAGTTTTCACAAACATTTTCAGGAGCGTTGTAGATGAAAACTTACGAAAAAGTTTTAGTAGCTTATAATTATCATAAATTCTGTGATAAATTAAGAGAGAAAAATACTGACAAGAGCTTTAAAAGTATTTATTTGTTTGTCTTCTCTCCGTCAATCGATCTAATCTTCCTTGCATGGTTTGGTGTTGAATTTGAACGCCTTTCAAAACTGTACGTGAGTGCACTGAGACAACATTTATCTTCGACTGGACCGAGTTTCATAAGTGTAGATCATTAAATGCTCGACAAAGTAATTCATGTTCAATGACGACCTTTTTTGGGATTCGAACCAGAGTCGTCTGTGAGACAGGCCATTGTGATTCCAACTCAGTTAACGGAATGCCCCTTTCACTTTTGTTTGGGTAAGTGTTTTACGACGCTCTCAACTGTATACGGTCGTATGAGCACGCGTCCCTTTCACTTTCAAAAGATTGAGTTTAAGTCCTGTACAAAAAACCCCCCCAACCCAATAGGGTTTCAACAATAGATAAGTTATTCATTTAGGTTATTGCAAACGTCTTTCTTCCTTTTGGTCATTTTGAAGGCAGGCTCTTTCGTTTGCGTATACCTTCGAAACGCCTACTCACTATAATATATCCATTATCTATTTGTGGTGGCCGAATTTTGCTATTCAAAAGGCTTTTTAATGGCTGCATCGATCGACATGCGGTTTTCTCCAAAAGATTCTTTAAAATATTCTCCAGAGCAAGACGCCCTTGGTTTTTTCAGTTTTGAGACAGTTTCGCTGTAAAAAGCTAAATTTCTTTATTTCGCCGATCGCTTTTGTAGGCCGACGCTTCTGTCTCTGTAATTTTAGAAAATCTGGAAGTGATATTTTGCGAAGGCGCATTTTGTTTGAGAGTATAGATCTAGATCGTTTCCATAATTATTTTTTTTTCATCTCTTAAGATTTATTACCCCATTCCAGTAGAGTGTAAATATAGTAGGCCAATGACTTTTAGTTGATATTAAAGCACCGATCTTTCCTTTCATCGAAAAAGGCCCCAGCTAGTATTATATAATACCACAGTATAATTATCTGCCTATGAGGAAGAGACAAGGAAAAGTAAACGCTCACCACCTTTCGCCAATTTAAAGATGAGGTGTTCTGTGTCGGATGCGACACAGATTTTACCATTAGACACATTTTAACAGAATGTCTAGACTTTGGAGTGATCCGAAGGAAATATT
>NW_004797457.1:1158905-1160318 GCF_000002075.1 Aplysia californica | reverse complement strand
CTTCTTCTTCTTCTTCTTCTTCTTCTTCTTCTTCTTCTTCTTCTTCTTCTTCTGCAACCGTGGGGACACCATGGCATCTGAAAACCATCTCTCAACATCTATTTTTGTCCTCTGCTTTCCTCAGATAGTCCTCCATCGTCTTTCCTGTCCACTCTGTAATGTTGTCCTCCCATCTCTTTCTCTGCCTTTCTTTCTCTTTCCTGGTACGGTTCCTTGCAGGATTGTTTTGGCAAGTCCTGTGGATCTTGTGACATGCCCATACTATTTCAATTTTCGTCTCTTACTGTGGTCAGTAGATCTTCATGCTGCCCCACTGCGTTGATGATTCTCTTTCGTACCTCAGCATTTGAAACGTGGTCTTTGTACGAGATGTCACTTTTTATGTCCATTCAAAAGCAGTTATGTGTGTGAATTTTACAGGGAAAAGGCTGATTCCAAGAAAGAGGTAAAAAGTATGTACATTTGCAGTTTCCAGGGACACTCAAGTTTTGGAAGACGCTAATTTATCAATTTATCTCTGACAAACCCATACACCCACACACAGTTATATGCTTGTATTACTGATAATTAAAAGATAAACAGATAATTACTTTTTTTTTTTTTATTCAGGGGAAAAGATATTATCAGAATTGGCTCGTTTACTTAGCGCCCTTTTTAGTGTCAAATACAAGTTTTTAGAGAAAAAGATGGGTTTCCAGACACCATCAGGCTGTTGAAATGTTCTAAGCCCAGATAGCAACATTTTTTTTCAGAATATAAAAGGTTACCTTTTATAAAAATGGTACCTAATGTAAATCTATGCATCTCTTATCTTTTTCAACATTAAGAATTTGAATTTTGGTCAAATATTTCTTGAGCACATGCAGCCGAATCCATAGGTTCAGAAAGTACAATGTTTATTTTTTTTGTCAAAATTGTGACTTAGTACACTTGATCAGCGGGTCAATCAGAAGTAGTAGCTGTTGAGTCTCATGGTAGACACCAGGCTAGCACCTGAAGAAGAATACGTCGACAAAAGGAGCTTCAAGTTCAAGTAGAAAAAAAATTTGCATTGGAACCTTAGTCAAATATTGCATATTATAAAAGGGGGAAAATACTAATATAAGAAACAGAAAAAGTCTTGGTCAAATAATATATGAGGAGTCCACTGAAAAAACGGGCATAGTCATAAACTGAAAATCGTGAGGGTATCAATCTTGAACATCTGTTGACACATAACTGTATTTCTGTTCAGCTGTAGGTTGATTATTGTTGTTAGATTTCCCCTCCAACAAACATAAAATAAACCACCAATCAAACAAATATGAAGCAATGAGTCTACAAGCTTTTAAAATTGACACTATCACAATTTCCAGTTTGTGACTATGCCCGTTATTTCAGTGGACTCTTCATATATGATCAAGGTTCCACCCC
>NW_004797457.1:1156645-1158167 GCF_000002075.1 Aplysia californica | reverse complement strand
GGGTATTACCTTTGGTTTCGTTGTGCTTTTCTTTCTTTCCTTTTCTTTCGTTTTTTTTTCTTTGCAGTTTTATTTTTTTATATAACACCAGAACACTTACTTTCTTCCCCTTGTACCGGTGGGTGTCGCGGGGAGACACAGGCGTCTGTCTGCAGCAAGGCGATTTAAAGAGACTGGATTTTAAATAACCAAATACTTTTTACTGTCGTCACATCTGATTCCAGCAAAGACAAATATTATATCGACTGCTCAGCATAAAACTCCGTCATTCGTCACTTATCAAAAAGGCGTATCGCTATCTTAGAATTACAAAGTTCGGTCTGACATTGTTGGCCGTTTTGAGCTACGAAGACAATGAGGGGGATCTCGTGGCCTAGAGGATAAGGTGTTCGCCTCTCATTCAAAGGTCCCGGGTTCGAAACCGGGTAGCGTCGGAAATCAATTCTTCTCTAAAATTGTATCCTTTCACCTACTTTCCTGCTCTCTGGCAATGTTCTGTCGTCTGCTTTCGTCTCCTCTTTCTGCCCCCACGACTCTCCTCCTTTGCCCCCTCCTCTGGGCTCCTGATTCTTTCTACAGCCTTTCTACTGCTACTCCTTGGCTCCTTCTTACTGCTGTCTTTCAGCCACACCCCAGATCTTTTGGTAAGAAAGACTAACGCCTAGCCTTCTCGGACAGAGGCGAAAAATCTCAGAGGTCCCATGTGCAAGTTGCGCTCGTTAAAGATCCCTTGGTGGTCTAAAATCGATAAGAGTAGGCTTCGGCCGCCACCCGGGCAAAATTCAAAATTTCCAACAAAGTGAAAATGTTTAATGTATCCAGCACGCTCATGTGACCTTATACAGTTGCGATCGCAGTAATACACTTTTTTTTAAAAGACCATGCGATCAGGAAACCTGTGCTTTACCTTCTCTATTAAAACCGTAAGTCCGTATCAAGATATTCAAAGAATTTCATTCGAAAAAGCTGTAAATGATATTGAGAAGCTAAAAAATTTGACATTTAACTTCTCAAACCTAGGTACTGAGTAGATAAAACACTGCAAATCTGAAGCAACGGTATGGCAGAGTCTTACTCTAAGCTATCTATATGCTTCAATTTAAGCACAAGGTGGCTATCCCGAAAATGCTGTTCTGAGAAAATCGAAGGTAAAGTTTTTGGATTCTTATTCAGTTTCCTTTAAAGGCAAGGAGAGTTTTCTCTACAACCAAACAAATATACTCACCAATGAAACCAAACTTCTCCTATGCCCACTTTTGGTGTGGGTCAAGATTTCTGGAAACCCCCAAAATCTAGATCAGCACGCTTGTCTTTAAAAACGACCTTATGATAATTGGAAAAATTGTGTTTTAAACTTATTTACACGACATCCGATTATCCTTTGTCGTATTCAAATTAAACTCAATTCATCATGACCTGAGGAGCGCGTTTGTACTTTCGTCTTATTTCATTGTACCATTCTCTATTCTCATTTAGCTCCTTATCCAAACCAAATAATAATAATAATGATAATGATAATAAT
>NW_004797457.1:1154033-1155457 GCF_000002075.1 Aplysia californica | reverse complement strand
CCCCACGAAAAAACCCACCCGAACCGCTCTAAACACACATTCACCTTCCCCTTCTAGTTTTCGACATCAATACTTTAATAATATATTAAGGTGTGACTGTCACAAGAGCTTCCGTAAGGTTGTTTACTTGCATTAAAACCCCCATCTATTTACGGATATCATGAAACTTAACATGTGAGGCAGCGTGGTGGAATCAGGCTCTCGTCAAAATAATGAAAGTGAAGAAACCTGCCTTTTTCCGCAGGTTGGTGAATTTTTATCAAATTTTTGTTTTTTGGCTCAGCACCTTTCATGCTCATTAAAGAATTCATTTTTGTGTGGATTTTTCGGAAAAACGTTAATAAAAGGCACAAAAAATTTAACTTTTCAGTTACCACGGACTCTTAAGCTAAGGAAATAACTAATCTTTGGCGGACATTTTCTCACTAATTTTACCTCTGAAAACAGGTGACCTCCACCTCCTTCATTCGCAAATATCTCGACTTGTATTCAAGATAAATGGATATTTTTTCCATCCAAATAAAGACAAGTGAACAAGCTTTAAAATGATATCAATAACTCTACATGCCCAAAATTTGACGAGAGCCTGATTCCACCACGCTGCCTCACATATACGTTAATTGATTGTCATAATATTATCTTTCGAGCTATTTAAAAACATACAAATAAAAAAAACCCCACCAAACCTTCACTCCCCCCCCTAAAAAAAGCACAAAAAACAAACAATCAAAAACAGTAAAACAGACATGCTGTAACGGCAGTGAACCTGTTCAAGTCAGTGACCCGTACTAAACGAGCAGTTCCCCCCTCCCCCGCCCCACCCCCCTTTTTGGGTGCATTTTTTATTTTAAAGAATATCATAATATTATAATGGCACCGTGCAAGAGGACCGCTTTTTTTCTCAACAATGTGTGGTAGTCCTAAACGTGTTCGACTGTATCATACGCTAGTTTGAGGTATTTCCAGTTGTTGTTTCGGTTTTCATCCGTACCACACGACTTCTCATCCACTCTGAGCGATAGCGGCTGTTGAGAGTGAGTAAATGCGCTTGAAAAAAGCCTCCGTTTGTGTCTTATCTCGAGAGTGAGCAGGAAATATTATTATTATTATTTTCATTATCCCCAAAGCAACATAGGATTTCCTGCCTACTTGAGGCTGATTGTATCAGTCTTTTGTTTGTTTCGGGATTTCTGCGCGAACGTGACAGAACCAGTCTAGGCATGAGTTTCTCTCCTTTTTATGAGGATAGGTTTCCTGTGTATGTCACACACACACACACACACACACACACACACACACACACACACACACACACACACACACACACACACACATATATCCTACACTATCGTACGTTCTACGTGCTGTCAAAAACATCCTCATCCTGCCCTGCTTCTCATCATCTCTCTCTATCTTTCTCTCCA
>NW_004797457.1:1152252-1153630 GCF_000002075.1 Aplysia californica | reverse complement strand
ATAAAGATAGATAGAGAGAGAGAGAGAAGGAGAGAGAAAAGAGAGGGAGAGAGAGAAGGGGGGAGGAGGAGTAGAGGGGATAATAATATGTTCGAGTACATGTTATTATCCGTATTATGTGTGTAGCTGTGTAGGCAGTTAGGTTTGTAGGCATGAAGGTCAGAGGGTAACTGGGTAGGTGGATGTTCAGGAGGGTAAATTGATACTAGGTAGGTAGTTTGCTCTAGTAAGAGTTTTACGGCACTTGCAACACGATTAGGTCATATAAGTGCCGAAGATTAGAGATGATGTGTCAAGAGAGTAACATGAACACAAAAGGAAGAGGAGAGATAAGGACGATTGATGTTTGATAGGGTAGAAGGAGAAAACCACACCAGAGCTCTTGGCAACCAACCACAACCACTAGGTAGATAGATAGGTATGTTAGTATTATGTAGGTAGGTAGGTAGGTAGGTAGGTAGGTAGGTAGGTAGGTAGGTAGGTAAGTAAGTAGGTAGGTAGGTAGGTAGGGATGTTTTCGGATTTTTAAGAATATACATACAAAAATATAATAAATATTGTTAAGAGATCAAAACGGTTAGCAAAGGGTCACTGATGCACACGTTACAGATGGTGAAAGATACCCATTGACGTATACTGTATCTAAAAGTAAGCCGAACGCTTAACGTCATAAGTTTGTTTATTTTTAAACTGTCATTGACGTCATATTGATGCGTGGGTGGTTGGCGGGTGCTCTGGTGTGGTCTGCTTCTTTTTTTCCATCCACTTTCTATTGTCCTCCTCTCTCCTCCTTCTTGTTTTGTGTTTGTTACTCTCTTGTGACATCCTTAATCTTCGGTCTTGATATTATGATCTTATTGTGTTGCAAGCGCCGTAAAACACTTTCTAAAACACAAATAAAAACAGATTGATACGAAGCAATAAATATTGACAACATGGCATGAGAAATGTTTATCACTTGACACCTAAAGTCCGGGTCGATTTGAATGACAGAAGTCCGGGTCAGTTTAGAATTTCAGACGTGCTTTCTGGGAATTCCCGATGTCTTTCCTCAAGTACCTAGAGGACGTCAATCAATTTTTAAAAAAAAACATGACGTAACTGGTCACGTTCTGTCACATGGATTGGACGGCGCTCTCACTCAGGGAATTCCCGCTTTCTTCCACGTCTTTGTCACGTCAATATCTTTACACTATGTCACATGGCGTGCAGTCTAGAACAACATTCCTTTGTGAAGGTAAGTCTGGTGAATTCCATACATATCTTTTCTGTGACTTAAGGGTTGCATCAACCAAAAGGTGACATGGAAAGCAGTTTGATTCAATATACATGTAATTATACTGATATTGATAATGATGATGATAATAATAATAATAAT
>NW_004797457.1:1148945-1150629 GCF_000002075.1 Aplysia californica | reverse complement strand
ATAATAATAACAATACCAATATTCAGATGTAGTCATTTTGTCATTTCGGATCAGAGGCAAAACAAATCAAGGAATTGAGATTTAGGTTCATAATTTGTTGAGTGTGTGTGTAATATGCTCACACCAAAGAAAGTGCTCTTGTGTCTGTGAATGTAATGAGAGGTCAACAACCTCGATTCTCTCATCGATTTGCACTGGGGAAAACCCACAAACGTCCAAATTCAGGGTTCTATATAATCTCCCCCATGAAACCCACATGCCGATGAAAAAAAAAAGCAGGATCTCTCACAGACCTCTTATGGGATTTGAAGGAGGGAGAGGGAAGGGGTGGGGTGTGTGGTGGAGAGGGGGTATTGGGAGAGTGTATTGAGGGAGGGGGAAGGGATTGGGTGGGGAGAGGTGGTTAGAGAATGGTGATGGGGGGAACAGGTTGGCGGGGGGTATTTAGCCAGTCATTATGATGCAATATTATGTTTTCCTATTTTTAAAGTTTACTTCACATTGGTGTGATTATTAGGTGGATAGCAAGATAATATTTGACAAGTTGGTAGGGAGGTAGGAGGGGGGAGGCGAATGTATTTAGCGCTCCATTATGATGCAATATCATTTTCTTCTTTCTGGGTTTTTTTCACATCAGTGAGATTATCACAGCAGCATGGCAGGTACTCACACGTTTCATATTCCCAACTAATAAAACAAAATTGTGTGTTAAATCGTCGTGGGTGGTTTCAAGTGGTTTTCGTCTTCTTTCCTGTCAGACACCTGTCGTTCTTATCTCTCCTCCTTATCGTTATGAGGAGAAGAACATTCGTGTCAATTGTCTTTTCCCGACGAAATTCGAACCCACGACCTTACGGTTGAGAGCCCGAGAGCCTGACCATTAGGCCAATGACGCCACGATATAATTTAACATAAACTAAAAAGTTGGTCTGGTCTGATTACTTGCTCGTTCCAGTTAGTTCTTGCTTTATTCTTTAGGAAGACAGTATGTGAATCGTGGTTGTGGTTTAGTTGTAGCCTCGCGTGTTCTTCTTAGGTGACTGAGATGGCAATTTGGAGTTAACAGTACGAGACTGGCAAGGTGAGCATTTTTTCGAACGAACGTGAGACTTAAATAAATAAATGAATAGCATTTTAAATAGTGTATATCCCGGCTCAACAGCGAGGTCCGTGCATGTTGCAGTCTACGTTTTTTCCCCCTGAATACCTTTGAACACCCAGAAACATTTTTAGCTTCCCGGGAAGCATACAGTGCAAGCAGCTGATTTACCAAATAAACACAATACAATGACGAGATCTTTCGTTGAGCATAGTCAGGTTTTCATTCCCATCTGGAAGAAGTGAGTAAAATTCGTGTCAATTTCCTAACCCAAAGACACAACGACAGGGCCAAGAATAAGTATTTTAACCTCTCGGAAATTAAAACTTCATGGAATGTTGCCCTGTCTCTTTGTACTTTCTCTCTTTTCCTCTGATACATTAACATTTACTTCTGCTGATGTATAGTCAATTTGTCAATTCTTCCGCCACATTTAGAGGATTTTCTATCGTTCAATGTTAATTTTTCTGTGATTTTCATGATTCTTTAAAAACTTTCCCTTGCCTGTCAATTCTTATGGGGTTTTTATTTTTTTTGGATTCTGTCTTTGGGTGTGTGTTTGTGTGTGTGTGTGTGTGTGTGTGT
>NW_004797457.1:1144648-1145704 GCF_000002075.1 Aplysia californica | reverse complement strand
GGGTACGGGAGAAAGAGAGGGCAAAGCTAAAGGTATATTATTTTTTTCTTTTAACTTTTTTTTTTAAACGTCATACTTACTGAATACATGCCGTGAGAGATAGGGGCTTGTGGCGGGCTTGGAAGTCAAGCAGACAGCGATGCCACAGGATAATATTATAATACTGTTATGATATAATAATAACATGGAGCTTTTAGATCATGACGTCAACAGTGGATAAAAATAGCAGCATTATGGACATCTGGCACAGTCTTGTTGATCGCCTATTTTTAGTTTTAGCACACTTTCTATATTTATTGTTCTTTTTAGGAATTCTGAGTATTCGTCTGGTGCTTTTATTGTTAGCCTTCTCATTAACTGAGCGAGTAAATGCGAGCAGTTATTTTTCACTGTTTTGAACTTTTCAGTGAAGGTGTTTGGTTGTTGACGTATTGCTTTGCAGGTGAAGTATACATTTCTAAGTTAGTTCTAAGTAAGTAGAGGTTTTACGGCGCTCGCAACTGCATACGGTCATATGAGCGCCAGAAGATTAGAGGTGTTACAAGAGAGTAACAAACATAAAAAAGAAGAAGGGGAGTCGAGGACGATAGATGTTTGATAGGAAAGAAAAAGCAAACCACACCAGAGCACCCGACAACCACCCGCGAAGTATAAGTTTATCACCCCTATCAACACTATTGGTGTATAAAATAAGCTTGGCTTCCGAATTTTACGTCCGTATAAGGCCCACCTGAATGGATTGAAATCCTCGAAAAATCCAGAATATGACCCGAGTTAAAAAAAATAATAGACAAACAGTGTGGAATTCGGACCAGGGCCGTCCGCTCTGTAGTCCAGCATAATATCAACTGAGCTAATGGGCTGTCCGCGTCGTGCTTGTGTATGAGTGGTGTTTTTAAAAAAATAGTTGTTATTACGCTCCCATTGACACAATTTGGGTTATTTAAGGGAAGGGCTTCGGCTGTATTTCAGCGTCAAACAAGCCGGGCTCTCTCTCTCTCTCTCTCTCTCTCTCTCTCTCTCTCTCTCTCTCTCTCTCTCTCTCTCTCTCTCTCT
>NW_004797457.1:1136120-1143117 GCF_000002075.1 Aplysia californica | reverse complement strand
TCCTTTCAAAATTTCGACGGACGAGAGACTGATTTCACCAGGATGCCACGCATATTCAATTGCCTATTATTTCGTGGGGGGGGGTGATTGGTTGTTTCTAGAAAATGCTGAACCCCAGGGGTGAAAACTGGAATCGTTATAAAATGAAACAGAAAATCCAATGAACTCTAGCGTTAAAGGTGGTCACATTTTGCTGAACATGGGAAGAAAATTAATCTGATAGCTGTGATAAACTCTCCCAAAAGTCGAACATTGCGGAGTATGTAAAAGTCAGAAATGTAGGCCTATCGCCATTTGATGAAAAGAAAGGACGGTGCTTTAACTGTCGGTGTCGCAAGCAACCCATGTTAGTCCGTTGGAGAACTTTTTACACTAGAGACACAAAAAAACAACAACGAAGAACGAAAAACCCAGAAAAAACAAAACAGCGCAACAACAACAGCAACAACAACAACAACAACAACAACAACAACAACAACAACAACAACAACAACACCAACAACATCAACAACATCAACAACAACAACAACAACAACATCAACAACATCAACAACAACAACAACAACAACAACATCAACAACATCAACAACATCAACAACAACAACAACAACAACAACAACAACATCAACAACATCAACAACAACAACAAACAAACTAGTTTTTGGTTTCATAGTTCCTATCATGCATCATGAAGAACATTAACATTGTAAGCGTTGACCATAGCATTAAACTGCATTTTGGTGATGTTGAAAGGTGCATCTTTGGTAGAGTATTGGGAGAGTGTGAAAACAGAACATTTTCAAAATCTGGACTTAAATGGATTGCTTGCAACAGCAACGATATACCGTAGATAGATATGCTGCAAAATTTAATGTCACACCCAATCAGTTATAATATCTAAACTCAAAATAATAAGGTAAAATAACTTAATGTACATCGTCGTCTCTGTTTGCGCTCATTGGTCGTAGAAGTTATCATAAAACCATTACTTCCCTCTAAAGGACAGATAATGTACAATGTATTAGGTATGTATCAAAATTTATTTTATCTTCAGAAAAAATCAAAATCGTATCATACTGGGCTAAAATTGTAATTACCAAGCTTTCATTATAACATTATCGTCCTCATCATTAGCAAAGGACAGCAAGGCAACAGCTCGGACATGAAGGATTTGCGTTCAGTGGAGCCACAGCCACAATAAATATCCAGTGGATTCCAAGCCATGTTGGAATAGAAGGAAATGAGGCAGCGGGAACAAAAATCTATCACATGTCGCTGGGACCAGGTTGAGCTAGCGAGACTGCGGTCGGACCATCATTGGAGCTTAAGAAGGTATAAGAACGTTGTAAATGAAAAGCTCAGCCCATGTTGCCGAAGATTTACTTGGATTTACTTGAATCCAGAGCTAGAACCATAGCAGGCGGCACATGTCCATAGCTGTTCATCTCTCCTTTCCAGCGTCCACCTCAGGGTCTTCCTGCTAATTGTCTCCATGAGGAGCTGGTTTGAGACACGCCTGACCACTCATCGGAGCAAACTTTTTTTCGCTGTGCCCCGCACACACTTTTCTTTTATTGTGCTGAGTGTGTGGAAGTCTGTCTCCTCTTGGTTGTGAAGGCTCTCCTTGCATCTGGCGATCACCATTGGTGGGTCGAGCATGAATCGGCCATTGGGTGCTGCTTTGCCGGCAAGTTCATCAGCACGCTCATTTCCGTGCACCCCGGCGTGACCAGGGCAGAACACCCATGTTGCCGAAGATGCGGCCGTGAAAAGGAGGATGTCAAACATATGTTTGAATGTCCAGGAACAATGGCAATTTGAATGGAGTTATTTGGACGAGTGGAGGGGCCGCTAAGCATATTGACAATGGAGCCGAAAAAGAGCCTCGCTCTCGCTCGAAGATTTCTTTGTGGAGTCCACAAGGCCCATTAAGGAAACAAACAAAAAATCATCATCATCATTAGCACCATTAACTTATTGACGACTCGCATTTGGTCTTAGATTCAGAACGTCCGGTCAGAAATCCGAACCAGAGCCATCCATTCCATGGTTCAGCATGATGCCAACAGGGCTAACGATGCACCCGTATACAGTTAGCATCACAGACGAAAGACAGAGATGCAAAACCTACGAAAAACTCTTCCCATTTGAGTACTGAACTCGCGTAACTTTTCCTCCATTAATCTGTAGTAAGCTGTAAGGGACAGGTATTGTATATTTTGTAAACTTTTCGCACCCCAAATCGACAGAAGTAAGACAACCTAAGCGCAATCTATAGCTATGGCATGTGTAATGTAGCGCTTAGGCTCTTTGCTGCTGCAGGTGGGAGAGCCGAGTTCGATTACGGTTTAGGGTAACCCGCTTACAAATACCCCCTACCTACCTGCCACTATACTGTCTTCCCACTTAGCTCCTCTCTACACTTGTCTTGGCCCGATAGAATAGGCTAACACTAACGATGTCACCTTAGCAGAGACTGAGTCCACCATTTCGGAACTTCATGGTGACCGTAAAGATGGTTCCAGTAGGGAACGGGATAGAGTCGTGACTCATTGGAGCAGAGGAAGATAGAACTAACGCTAACATTACTTAAACGCAATCCCTCATCATCACTCATCACCACTATTAATTCTAAAATCATCACCTCTCTCAGATCAATGACTTTCATCTATAATCCTGGAATCTCCATCCGCTATTACAGTTAATTGATATACTAAGTATGCATGTAATACACTATTGGACACAATCATATGCACTTTTTTCTACTTATCAGATGGCGTCAATCTCATATAAATGGGCAAGGGGGGGAAAAAGAGATTACGGTGTAAGGAGAACATTTGTATTGAGTATATTGGCCTTTCTACCAAAGATAGTACAGCCTACCGTAGGGCGTAGTATCTTTGTTTCTACTAAGACGTTGCATCCCTTTCAGCCCAAGCAAGCCCTGACAGGCAGGGTTGGAAGCCCACCTCCTCGTAAATGATCTAAATTGTGTCTATTACTTACTTTTTCATCCTCTGTTGCCGTTAATCGTCGAGGGGAGATGCAGTTTTCTATGGAAGGCCAGCTCCGCAGGTCTTTCAGTTGTTTTGTTTGTTTTTGTAAATGTTTTACGGTGCTCGCTACTGCATAAGGTCATATGAGCTTGCGGGACACACTAAACTTTTTCAGTTGGTAGGAAATTTTGAATTTTGCCCAGGTGGCGGCCGAAGCCTATTCTTATCGATTTTAGACCACAAAGGGATCTTAAACGTTCGCAACTTGCACACGGGACCTCCGAGATTTTTCGCCCTTGTCCGAGAAGGCTAGGTGTAGATCTTTCCTACCAGAAGATCAGGGGTGTGGCTGAAAGACAGCAGTAAGAAGAAGCGAAGGAGTAGCAGTAGAAAGGCTGCAGAAAGAATCAGGAGCCCAGAAGAAGGGGCAAAGGAGGTGAAGGGGTGGGGGGCAGAAAGAGGAGACGAAAGCAGACGACAGAACATTGCTAGAGAGTAGGAAAGGAGGTGAAAGGAGACAAATTTAGAGAAGTATATTTTTTGGTCGCTACCCGGATTCGAACCCGGGACCTTTGAATGAGAGGCCAACACCGTAACCTCTTAGGCCACTAGAGCCCCTCTTTCAGTTGTGATGTTATGTTTTCTTAGGGTTTCCTTGACACCCTCGATCCACCTTTATTGTGTCTATGGGGGCGTAAAAAGCACCCACCCTACGTTTACGACTTGTTTCGGGGCAGTTTGCTCCGACCGTGCCAGCAAGGGCCAGCCCGTGCTGTAAGACAGATAATTAGTTCCCAGCAGATCGACAGATATGGGAAGAAGGATACAAACCACCTAATAGGAATAGTAAAGTCTGCCGTTGAAGTAAAAGAACTTTAGAATTTTACAATATTGCCTTTCAAATCCTTCAATAATTACGTTAAATGGATGTAGAGCAAAACAAAAAACAAAAAACAAACAAAACAAAGCAAAACAAATAGAACGAAAGAGGTTTTTTTTAAAAAAGAAATGTACAAACTAAAACACCAGGAATGCAATTTAGCTCACATTATTGCTTCAATTAAGCTCTCTCAGATCAAAAGATATTTTTTAAACATAAGAATATGTGTGTATGTGTGCTTGTGTGTGTATGTGTGTGTGTGTGTATGTGTGTGTGTGTGTGTGTGTGTGTGTGTGTGTGTGTGTGTGTGAGAGAGAGAGACTGTGTGTGTATGTACGTGTGTGTGTGTGTTTGTGGGGGTGTGTGTGAGAGAGAGAGAGAGAGAGAGGGAAAGAGAGAGAGAGAGAGAGAGAGAGTGAGTGAGTGAGTGTGTGTGTGTGTGTGTGTGTGTGTGTGTGTGTGTGTGTGTGTGTGTGTGTGTGTTTGTCTGTGTGGAAAGTCGATAGCGTCAATATAGGGCCGTGGTTAATGACTACGTGAAGTAAATGTGGAAAAAATGGAGCGTCTCTAACCTCAGAAAAGAACATTATAAGCAACAAACAATATTGTCTTAGATAACCATCAATGCGTAGCCCCAGCCTTTCACACGCCCCTTCCACTAACCCCACCTCTTTTCTCTCTGTGCTCCACTTTTTAAACATTCCAAAGTCTGCCTTAATTGCTATAGCGGGCGGATCTAAGAAAGAATGGAGCCTGGACTGAAAATGGAGACTGTGTTCACACCAACGTCGAATTCGTTTAACTGTGTCATACTTTTCACAGATAGACTTTGCAAACAGAGCGAATTTTTCGTGTCAAGACGTGGTAGCATATAGGGCTCTCTTCAGATTTTTTTTTCAGATATGAAGTTATTGATATAATCTTGAAGCCTTCTCATTTGCCTTAGTTTTTTTAAAATGAAATATATCTATCTATCTTGAACAGAAGTTGATATATTTGCGATAGAAGGAGGTAGGGGTGGGTTGGTGGATGCCTAGGTTTGGTGATTTTTCAAAGTGTGTCTCTTAAAACTGGAAATTTACTTTTTTGTGTCCTTGATCATCTTATTTCAGTAAATTAACAATGGAATGTGTATTTAGATACTACTACTACTACTACTACTACTACTACTACTACTACTACTACTACTACTACTACTACTACTACTACTACTACTACTACTACTACTACTACTACTTCTTCTACTACTACTACTACTACTACTACTACTACTACTACTACTACTACTACTACTACTACTACTACTACTACTACTACTACTACAACAACTACTACAACAACTACTACTACTACTATTACTACTACTATTACTACTACTACTACTACTACTACTACTACTACTACTACTACTACTACTACTAAAATAGTAATAATAATAATAATAATAATAATAATAATAATAATAATAATAATAATGATAATAACAACAATAATAATACTAATAATAATAATAATAATAATAATAATAATAATAATAATAATAATAATAATAATAATAATAATAATAATAATAAATCCGTAAACATTGGCCCACAGGCGGAAAAATGTTGGGTTTTTCTTTTTCTAAAAATATGAAAAATCTCAAAACAAAAAAAATTGACGAGCGTCTGACTTCATCAAGATATAACATATGCCTCTACCCCCCCCCCCCCCTCCCCATTACAACAATTTTAATATGTTGATCACCACTACTGCTTGTCGATTCCATGCTGCGAGCGAGGTGACGTAATTAAGTTTTCATGTTCGTTCCTCGGAGAACGGATGGATGTGTCACACACAAAAAAACGTGACCTCTGTCGTCCGTCACTTCCTGACGTCCGGTTGTGGTAGGAGGATGTGATGCCATATGTTGGTCGAGCTTACTTTTCTACGAATCTTGGTTGTTTCTGTCTATCTGTTTTACTCTTTCCTTACACCTAGTACATTTCCAAAAAGCAAGAACAGACAGATATATATAGAGAAATTCATTCGTACCAACTGCAGTGAGGTTACTGACCACACATTGCTACAAAAAAACAACAACAGAGAGAGAGAGAGAGAGAGAGTGTGTGTGTGTGAGAGAGAGAGAGAGGGAGAGAGGGAGAGAGGGAGAGGGAGAGAGAGAGAGAGAGAGAGAGAGAGAGAGAGAGAGAGAGAGAGAGAGAGAGAGAGAGACAAAATGTTTTACGGAGCGGGTTGTCCCAGCACGTGAGACATGTATTTACTTGGCCTAATGTCCTGTCTTGTTGTGCGTTTGCGTGAGTGCACCTTTAAATCTAACTTTTGTAACGTCTACTGCCATTGTTAACGACCAAGACAAATTTCTCCCATCGATATAAATAAAGATTGTCCTTGTCATTGTCATTGTGACTGTTATTAAGTTAATGCGCTTCTCTTTACTCAACCTCAAACACTTGGCATTCGAGTTCCAGAATAGATTCGTGACTGACAGAACTCATGTCAATTATTGTAACAGGCTGCGAGTTACAACAACTTAAGTGACATTGGTTTGAAACTGTTTCAAAATCTTGTCTGATTACTGAAGAGGATTCAAACCGCTACCTATTGTCCTACGGCAGAAGGATATCATTTCTTATGCTCCGTCTAGTAGATAACATGAAAGTAAGAACAACCTTTCTTTTTTTAAATACAATCCGGGTTCTGACCCTGTCTGTTGGGCTAACCCGAGCTGAGGGGTATACACTATCTCAGTACAAAGATTGAGAAAGGTGATAGAAATTTCTCCCCTCAGAAAAATCGAACTCGGGTCTCCTGCAAGCGACATCAATTACTGTAAACCCTCTCTCATCTGACACAGCACTGTCCTGTGACAGGTAGTTGCCACTTGACTGGCCCTTGTTAATAATTATATTCATCAAATTCATCCCATCGTGATATAGAAAATCAAACGTGTTTTGTTTTGAAGGACTTGATCAAATTCTGCCAAAAATAAGATATCATAAGATAAGATAAGATAAGATAGATAAGGTAAGATAAATCTTTGCTGTCCCGATGTCGGTACACAAACAGTAAACACATAAACACACATACACAAACACACACACAGACACACACACACACA
>NW_004797457.1:1131819-1136020 GCF_000002075.1 Aplysia californica | reverse complement strand
AACGTCTACTGCCATTGTTAACGACCAAGACAAATTTCTCCCATCGATATAAATAAAGATTGTCCTTGTCATTGTCATTGTGACTGTTATTAAGTTAATGCGCTTCTCTTTACTCAACCTCAAACACTTGGCATTCGAGTTCCAGAATAGATTCGTGACTGACAGAACTCATGTCAATTATTGTAACAGGCTGCGAGTTACAACAGCTTAAGTGACATTGGTTTGAAACTGTTTCAAAATCTTGTCTGATTACTGAAGAGGATTCAAACCGCTACCTATTGTCCTACGGCAGAAGGATATCATTTCTTATGCTCCGTCTAGTAGATAACATGAAAGTAAGAACAACCTTTCTTTTTTTAAATACAATCCGGGTTCTGACCCTGTCTGTTGGGCTAACCCGAGCTGAGGGGTATACACTATCTCAGTACAAAGATTGAGAAAGGTGATAGAAATTTCTCCCCTCAGAAAAATCGAACTCGGGTCTCCTGCAAGCGACATCAATTACTGTAAACCCTCTCTCATCTGACACAGCACTGTCCTGTGACAGGTAGTTGCCACTTGACTGGCCCTTGTTAATAATTATATTCATCAAATTCATCCCATCGTGATATAGAAAATCAAACGTGTTTTGTTTTGAAGGACTTGATCAAATTCTGCCAAAAATAAGATATCATAAGATAAGATAAGATAAGATAGATAAGGTAAGATAAATCTTTGCTGTCCCGATGTCGGTACACAAACAGTAAACACATAAACAAACATACACAAACACACACACAGACACACACACACACACACACATACACACATACACATACACACAGAGATGCATGCACTGCTTATGTTGTTTCGATTCCCCGTGAGGGGAGAATCTGTATCAAGTAGCTCGTACTTTCTACATGGACGTTATATCCCTGTCAACCCGAGCCTGACCTCTCTAGCAGGGTCAAAGCCCGCCTCCTAAATGTGTCATGACCTGGTGGAATCAGGCGCTCGTCATATTTTCGGCTTTTGGAGATTTTAGTATCTTCTTAAAGCCTGTTCATTTGTTTTTCTTATGGTAAAAAAGAAATATTCATCTTGAATAGAGGTTGAGATATTTGCGATTGAAGGAATTAGGGTCGCCTGGTTTCAGAAATAAAATTAGCGAGATAATGGCTGCCAAAGTTTGGTTACTTCCATAGCTTAAGAGCCATTGGAAACTGCAAATATAAATTTTTTGTGCCTTTAATCAACGTTTTTTTCTTAAAATCCAGACACAAAAGTGTTCTTGAATGGACACACAAAGCTAAAAAGCATGTTGAGCTAAAAAAAAAATAAAAAAAAATTCGAAAAAAAATTCGAAACTGGCCGAAGAATGCCGATTTCTTGGATTTCATTATTTTAACGAGCGCCTAATTTCACCACGCTGCCTCCTAAATAATACAAACAGTGTCAATAGGGGCGTAATAAAAGCCTCCATAAGAAATAACGTCAATGAGTTTGTGAAACGCTTACAATCATGAGACAAAGGAGTTAAGTTCTTTGATGGGTCACTTTTTTTTCATCACCCTCTTCCATCCTGTCAAATTTTCAACGTTGTGGTTGGTTAGAGGGTGCTCTGGTGTGATTTGCTATTTCTTTCCTATCAAACAAAATATCGCCAACAACTCTCCTCATTATTATTATTATTTTTATTTTTTTTTTACTGTATGTTACTTTCTAGTAGTAACACCTCTAATATTCGGCACTATAATGACCTATTTGTTTTGTAAGTGCCATAAAATGTTGCTAAAGCTAAGCTCTCAACGTTCTTTTGTAGCTTCAAGACAAAGCCGTCCCGTATTCAGAGCTTGTGGGTCTAAAGGTTAGGGCTTAGCTAACCAGAGGAAGGTATGGGTTAAAATCTCAGGTGGTTCTTAATATTATCCATGTCTCTTCTGAAATGTCTCCGTTCCTCCCAATGCTATCTGATCTCTTTTGGAACGTATATATCTAAGGTATGCGCAAATTAGAATCGGAAGCAACGTTCTGGTGTTCTTTCTTTTAGTTTTAGTTTAAGTAGAGGTTTTACGGCGCTCGCAACTGCATAAGGTCATATGAGCGCCAGAAGATTAGAGGTGTTACAAGAGAGTAACAAACATAAAAAAGAAGAAGGGGAGATAAGGACGATAGATGTTTGATAGGAAAGAAGAAGCAAACCACACCAGAGCACGGGCCAACAACCCACGAGGTTCTTTGCAGCTAAAAGTGGGGGACTTTTTACCTGAACACAGTGAGGTAAATAACATTGTTTTCGGTATTTTACACTCCCATCGACACAATTTGAATCAGTTACGACGTAGGCTTCGATCCTGCGCGTCAGGGCCCAACCAGGCTAAGAGGGGAACATGGTGAAATGGTGCGGGTTAACGCCCCTATCAACACTATTAGGTTATTTAAGGGGCGGGACCTCCTAGTTTAACGTGCGTCTCCGATAGGACCGAGCCAAGTGGGAAATTCGTGTAAAATGCCTTTCCCAAGGACACAACGTCGGACCGAGCTGAGGCTCGAACCCCCGAACCCGATATCTCACGATTACGAGTCCGGTAGCCTAACCGCTAGGCCAATCAGGCTGAGAGGGACACAGTAGAAAGACTGAACTCGATAAAAATCTACCTACGTGGGAATCGAGCCCAGATCTTCTGTTCGTGACGGGGAAGTGGCTAATCAGCTACGCCACAGACTTCAAGAGTCTCACCTCCCCCCCCCCCCTTCCAACTATCTACGGACAGTTACTATACTTTTTTTTCTTTCGGTAAGTGTATTGCGGCGCTAGCAACTGCATAAGGTCATTTGAGCGCGCAGGACACATTAAACATTTTCAGCTCGAAGGAAATTTTGAATTTTGTACGGTTGACGGGCGAAGCCTACTGTTATCGATTTTAGACCACCAAGGGATCTTTAGCATGCGCAACTTGAGTAAAGTGCATTTCCCAAGGACACAACGACGGACCGAGCTGAGGCTCGAATCCCCGAAAACGGTCCTGGAAGCTTAACCAATAGGCCACGGATGCCACCATCGATTCCCGAGACAGAAACATATCATTGAGTGACAAAGTAAGTGTGGGTGTGTTTCAAGTTCCCAGGAATACAATTCATTTTTTAAGAACATTTCATTGAGTATCTACGTATAATTGTAAGCTCCTTTAAAGTATACTTAGTACAGCAAGAGTGAATTTTTTCGCACTCTAGCACAAGTAGGCCTGTTTTGTCATTCATAATAACCAATATGGATCAAAATGGGGTTTTTGTCAGCATCTTATAGATGTTTTAGATGCTTGGAAATGTTTCTTGGCAATAGAGTAGATATTTCTTGGCTAAAATAACCCAAAATATTTATTTTTTTAAAATCGGGCTTGGACACCAAAAATCGACCTCTTCAAGCTGTTGACTACGTCAAATGTGTACAGTAAGAGCATCCGGAGAGAAAGATTAGCGGCCTTCTACAATCGCCAATGTCTGTGGCACCCGAAGAAGAAGATTCCCATGTTGTATAGTGTTATACACAGCCCAGTTGTTAGGATCCATGGTTAGGACTGAACTACCACGCCTCCTAAATGACCTAATGATTCTTGATGGGGCTGTAAAAACATTTACATTTAAAATTCATTTTTGGTATAGAGTTTAGCAGGCATGTTGCAGGTTCTGGTTCGAATCCTGGGTGGGTCTCTACCTCTTCGTCTCGATATTTATATTTGTTTGTAGTTTTTGATCCAGACAGAGTCGAAGTCCTAAAAAATTACTTATTTTCTGTCTGTTATGGCATTTGACTACAATATTAACTGAAATATCCAAACCGCAGTGATTTCTTGTCGTATCTCCATTTTTAATAACAGTGAAAACAGTTCATGACAAAGAGTGGGTTTAAGAAGAAGTCACATTTTCACTGTAAGAAAATGGAGATACGACAAGAAAGCACTAAGGTCGCGATATGCTATGTTCAGATCCTGGCACCTACAGAAAGCAAAGACAGATGGGGCTTTAAATCTGGACAACGTACCCTGCTCTCTACACGATGCCCATAATTTCTCCACCTGGAGCCCCTCAGTACATGTGACAGTGTTATGTCCTAGTGGTTAGGCTCTCGGACTCGCAACCGTAAGGTCGTGGGTTCGAATCCCGTCAAGGGTCCGACGTTGTGTCCTTGGGAAAGGCACTTTACACGAATTTTCCTCACTTC
>NW_004797457.1:1128414-1130470 GCF_000002075.1 Aplysia californica | reverse complement strand
GATGGTATATTATAATTATGTGGGCGGGTGAAGAGTTAGTTCAAGTGTAGGTTTATTTGCGTGCTTGTGTGCACCTATCAGCGGCAGCTGTGAGCTATGTGTGAACAATAGCGTAACATACTGTAAAGCTATATATGTGTGACCTTTCACCAATTGTGTACGTAGAATTTTTTGTAAGTATATTGTCTGCGTTCTGCACCGGGACTAATAAAGCTGTTGTTTTTGTTTTTTTAAATTTTTTAATCCTCAAGTAGGAACCGAAACAGTGATTTGGAATGATTACAAACGCAAAAAAAGATTTGTTGTGAAATTGTTTGATACAAAGAGCATTTATAATATGAAGTTAAAAGTTGTAAAACATCTTTATAACTTCCAAAACAGTGGTTTGGAATGACCACAGGAGCAACAAAAAAAAAAAAAGATTTAGTGGGATATTGTTTGATGCAAAGTTCTTTGCTTTTTTCTGTGCTACAGTTGACAGCAGAATGATACAGCCCGCTCAGGACAAAGCCCTAAAGCGGCGCTTGCAAACATGGGGCATATCACCCACTTGTGGAAGATTTGCTACTTTTAGTGGGTGGAGGGTTCGTGAAAGGTAGTATTTCATGCTCGCTTGGAAATACGTGTAGGTGGGTGAAACGAACATTTCTAGCCTCTTAAACGGTGGCTAAAGTGGGTGCTAGCTAGAGTCAGGTTGTTTTGGATTTCGTAAGAGTTTTACGGTGCTCGCAACTGCATATAAGGTATATGAGCGCGCAGAAATTAAACTGACAAGTACTCGACTTAAGTTTCTGTATAATATAATCCGTCAAATGTGCACTGTTATTTTTATTGGATGTTTTTTTGTTTTTGTTGTGTTTTGTTTGTGTACTTTTTTTTTAGGAGTAGAGAGATTCAAGTGGGCGCAGTAACAGCCAGTGAGTTCTAAGGAAAAGAGAAAGACGTATGGATTTCATCAACTAAAGGAAATTAAAGAAGTCAAAACTACCGTTGGCATCCTCGGATTGGCCGTTTTTAGTTATATAGATGATGAGATCTGAAACCTAATGTTCTGTCTGGTCTATCAACATTATACGATTATTCGGAGTCATTATAAAGATATTCAAAGAATTGCATTTGAAAAAGCTTGACATGTTGTGAAACTCAAAATGTTTTTACGTAAAATTTCTGAAAACTATGTACAGAGCAAATTAGACTTTGTAATAGAACTAGCTGGGCCCCCTTTCGATGAAAGGAATGATCGGTGCATTAACGTCAGCCGAAAATCATTGGCTTAAAATATTATTTTACTGGAATGGAGCAATAAATCTTGAGAGATGATAAATTAGGTTTAGGTCTATACTCTCAAAATAGTGCGCACGGTTAGTGAACGGAAACCTCCTTTTCTAAAATTACAGAGACAGAAGCGTCGGCCTAAAAAAGCGATTGGCGAAATAAAGAAATTTAGCTTTCTGCAGCAAAAATGTCTCAAAACTGAAAAAACCGAAGGGCGTCATGATCTGGTGAATATTTTAAAGAATCTTTTGGCGAAAACCGCATATCGATCGATGCAGCCATTAAAAAGCCTTTTGAATAGCAAAATTCGGCCACCACAAATAGTTAATAGACTAGAGTTGCGAAATATCGTTGACTCCTTCGACACGACGCTTTTGGGTCAATGGGTCTTCTTGATTATAGTATATTGAGACTTTTTTAGTGGATGGTTGGCAGATGCTCTGGTGTGGTTTGTTCCTTCTTTCCTGTCAAACGTCTATCGCCCTCATCTCTCATCCTTCCCATTAGTGTTTGTTAATCTCTAGTAATAGCTCTAATCCGCGGCACTTACAAGACCTTATTGTGTTGCAATTGCCGTAAAACTCTTACAATAACCAAAACTAAGACTTTATTTGTAAAAGTTTCCAGCGTCTGTGGTACAGCGGTAGGTACTTCGCCGTCACCAGCAGGAGACACAGGTTCGATTCCTTTTTTGGGGGGGGGTAAGTGTTTTACGGCGCTCGCAACTGCATAAGGTCATATGAGCGCGCGGGACACACCTAATATTTTCAGTTGGTAGACA
>NW_004797457.1:1125064-1126811 GCF_000002075.1 Aplysia californica | reverse complement strand
GAGACAGACAGACAGACAGACAGACAGACAGACAGACAGACAGACAGACAGACAGACACCTTGGCACTGACAAAAGTCAGATAAAAAATTCTGAGGCGTGGGCCAAACGACGGACAGGGAACGAAAGAGAAGGAAGAAACATAAAAATTGATAGGGGTGAGGAGGGGGGTGGGACCGAGTGGAGGAGTGGAGGAGTAGAATTCGGAGAACTTTATAACTAGACACAAAGACACAGGAACAGATGGTAGAGACAACGAGAGGACCGAGACAACGCGAGCGCCACATCGCTCAAAGGTTTCTATTTCCTTCCCGAAACGGCCGCTCCTTCAACCTTGACAACCACAGAAGACAACAGATGAGCAACGACAGAGGACAAATACAGAAGAAAGACAGAGGACAAATAAAGGAGAACGACAGAGGACAATAGAAAAAGAACAACAAAAACAGACGATCGACTGAAGACAAACGCAGAAGAGCGACAGAAAAAAGGAATTACAAAAGACAAAAGAAAAGCAACCACAGAAGACAAAAGAAGAAGACCAACAGAAGAAGTGACTTTCATAAACTGGGAGGATAAAAATTCTTCTGTTTGAACTTTAAAAAAATAATAATAGAGGGTTTTACGGCGCTCGCAACTGCATAAGGTCATATGAGCGCCAAGGGGTGGGTGTCAACAGAGAAGTCTTTACAGGGAATCAGACTTAGACTGCTCACCTCTCTAGCTTCAACAGCACAAGGTCTTCTTCGATTATCAAGGCACCCCGGAAGAGAGTGACAAAAATATAAAAGAAGTAGAGGAAAATGACAATAGTAAGGATCTGGAAAGAAAAAGCAGCAGTTCCCTGTTGTAGATCACGCACAGTTATGAGCGTGACATGAGTCAGCCCATTTACAATTCTACTGTGCTTGAACGAGGAATGTCCCCCCTTTGGGAATGGCCTAAAGACACTTCAGTCAGTGGCACTGCCCCGGGAGTAGTCTGTTTGAACTGAGCAGACAATCAGCGAGCGGAAGAAGTTAGAGCAACTATTGGCACGCACGGAGTCCTGTCTACATTTCCTAGAAAATAGATGATCAAACGAGTTGGCCACCAGACACAATGTCACCTGGCCAGCAAGCCTCAATAGCTTATCACAAGAAGTCCTCAGCCTAAAAAAGGAAGAGGTAACCAACGGAAAAGTTGGGTAGAGTCAAGGAACCTTTGAAGAACTATAACAATTATCCCAATTGAAGGAGCTGCACTATTGGCTTACAATAGAAAACGGCATCATTTGCATACTTGGTAATCATTTAAAAGACAGATTGGCTACACTGGACTATTGTGTTTGGTAAAAAAAAAGTCAAAAGGCACGATCTGAATTTTTTAAATGTGTTTGTTTGAGAAGCACACCGACTCGATATCAGCCATTTCGTTCAGAGAAGACAAGCAATACAGACAGACAGACAGACAGACAGAAACAACAGAAAAAAGAAAAAAAAGAAGAACCTACCATCAGATGCGTCCTCCAACCACGTGCCACGACATTAGAAAAACTAAAGTACTCCGTGATCTTAATTATAACTAACTTCAACCTATATCCATCAAAAAGCTAAACGTAGGAACTTCAAAATGGTTTAGATCAATGCTACCCCCTCCCCCGACACACATACATACACATACATACACTCACTCGCAATCAAACACACACACACACACGCACACACACACACACACACACACACACACACACAGAGAGAGACACACACA
>NW_004797457.1:1121862-1124004 GCF_000002075.1 Aplysia californica | reverse complement strand
CCCCCCCTCTAAACTCGTGAATAACCCTACCCAGTTGAAACTCATTCCATACTACATAAAGTACCAGGTGTACCCATTTAAGGGGCAATAATTCGGGCATCTAAGAAACACTTTCAACAAAACTTCTAACACACGGAATAAAATCATTTGACAAAAAATGAACTGACGTGCTAAAAAATTTCATATTTTACAAATTCCTAGCAAAATTGGGTGAAACTCAAAATTTTGCAATTCCTTCAAAATTAACCTTGTCGTTCCGCTTTTAAAAGCAACTATCTTAGAATTGAAAAACAAATTTATACAAAGTCTATAATGCCAAACAAATTCAGGGAAAGTGGCCATTACAAATATCTAGATCGTATGCTCCATGAGTTGACCATTTCTGTCCACACTTATCTTAGTCTCTCTTTTTCAAGGTCAGTTGACAGTTAGGGTCGAATCCGACACCTTACCCTCTCTCTCCCATCCCCCACTCCCTCACAAACCTCAAACTGATCGGAATTGTGTAGATGGGGACATGAAACTTTGTTAAATAAAAATCTCATTTCATCTCGAAAGGGCATCATTATTACGTGTTGCAGGTTGAAACCAGATTGTGATTATAACACTAGGGAACCAAAACAGCCTCACTGTTCTGTTCTTAAAGGAGTATTTAAGGTTACACACCTTTTTGCGTCGATCGTATTGGAGATGGACGATAAATAGGGAGTCTCACCAACCCCCCCCCCCTTCAAACTCGTGAATAACGAGTTCGTTAGTTTTCAAATTCGTTAGTTTTTATTAAAAAATAGGTGCTTTTAATCTACCATCGACACAATTTAGACCATTTAGGAGGCGGGCTTCTACCCTGCCTGTCAAAGTAAACCTGTGCTCAAGGGGATAAAACAACCCGGCAGAAAGTAGGTACCACAAAAAAACACTTAAAGTGTTTGAAAGTAGACTTTAACAAAAAAAGAGAGAAGTAAGAACTAGGAAACTACACCATTCAAATTGTACGGTTTGGACAATAAATAGAACTGTTATCAAGGTTGAAATCATTTATATCTTGGAAAATTCCAGGCATCATACAAAACAAGCCAAGAAGTGGAACTTTGAGCAGTCGCACAGTCATATAATAACAAAACACATACCCATTTATTATGTCTTCATATATTTAGTGACAGTGTTGAAGCAGGCAATTACTACAGCAATCCTTGGAATTAAAATCCCAACCCTGTCTAACAGGGTCAACACGGGCTGAAAGCGAAATACTCGATAAACCTTCTCCCCACCAGTCTAGGGAATCGAACTCGAATCTCCTGCATGCGACAGTGAAACAGACAACCACTACCACACAGATCCGATTTTCTCCTTCCACTGACTTCTTTTTAAAGCGCAAACTTCTCAACAATCTCTGCAGACACAAAATTACTGTTGCTTTTAGTTATTTTCACTGTCTTGTATAAATTATTCAAAATTCACAGCGAGGAACGGCTTTGGAAATATATTCACCTAGAAAGGGACTCTTAGCAAGATTTCATGGAACATTGCCAGAAAAATGTGAATCCTAGCGGCATCGTAGACAAATCAGGTGCTCGTCATAATCATGACATTGAATAAAACGACATTTTCCCCAATGTTTATCAAATCCTTTATTTTGACCAGGATAAAATTTCTGTTCTCTGTCCGTTGTGGATTTCACTGAAAAACGTTGACCAAAGGCACACACAAGTAAATCTTCCGTTCCCACGTACACAAAAAGCTTTGTATGTCACTAAAATTTGGCAGTCAATTCTTTGCCAATCTTATCTCTGACACCAGGCAACCCCCACCCCCTTCAACGGTAAATATCTCGACTTGTATTCAAGGTACATGAGTATTTTAAAAATCAAAACCAAGGTAAATGAACAGGCTTTACGGTAATATCAATAATTCCAGATGCATAAAGATTGACGAGCACCTGATTCCACCACGTTGTGATACAAGGCCTGCCGGGGCCAACCTCTGATTACATTATTATAGCAGCGTCTGCAGTGTAATAAATAAGAGTGTGTTACACGTTCACTTAAAACTGAGTCATAAGGAAATAATACAAGATGGAATCCAAGTTTTTTAAATACTTTTTTTTTATTATCTTCAAAGTTCAATTAAGAGTATATATTA
>NW_004797457.1:1119255-1121386 GCF_000002075.1 Aplysia californica | reverse complement strand
GTGTGTGTGTGTGTGTGTGTGTGTGTATTATATTTGATACTATATGCAAGAGAAGAACTGTCAAAGGTATAGAAAGGGAAGCGTGAGAGTGGGGAGGGCAGGTTTGGTTGGGGGTGGGGGTGGGTTTTTTTCAGACATCAGTGATCTATCTCATTTTCCTACATATCATCGCCTATAAGATATGGGGAGAGTGAATGTTTAATTTTTCAAGCAACACACTTTAGAGCACTTTGGAGGCGAACTGCTATGAACATGATATTCAGGAGGAGCACAGACTTACAGGAAAAACAGCTACCTGTCTGACTAACGCAGATAAGATACTCGTTTAGAAGAAAACTCCCTCAACTTATGCATCCAACCTAGTTCTTCTCCTGCATACAGCTTCCCATATAATATACACGTGTAATGTCTCTACAATATTATCAGTAAAAAGGACTGAGCTCACGTCTCTTGTGCGGAGAGCAGAGCCACCTCACTCTAAATGATGGTATAACTTGAGAAGCCGTTTTGTCTTTGCTAAGTTACGTTGTCTGCGCGCATCATTAGGCTGCATTGAGAAAAAAGAGTAAAAGATGGAGATGTGAATGCAATATACGTTGTAAATGGACGAGGTGAGAGTAACTGCGAGGCGTAAAACTCCTCCGAGAACCTTTAATGGTATACCTCATGAATCTCAAATCTCTTGGGAGGAAAATCAAAATGTCGTTGACTCGGTATACGAATCTATTCCACATTCCCCGTCGAGTTCTCCGTCGCGTTAAATGAACGCACTATTGCAAGGGCAAAAGGGGATCGTTTTCGTGTGGGAAGATACTCATGATGTATTAACACGTTTGAGTTGTGGGCGTGGGTGAGTGCAATACGTTCATACGTTTCACGTTTTAAAGATTTAAGTTATTGTGTTTGAATTGATCGAAATTTATTACGCGACAGATATTAAAATTGTGTGTATTCATCATCCATCATCATCATCATCATCATCATCATCATCATCATCATCATCATCATCATCAGGAGCAAGAGGGAAACAAGTTGGTTGTTTTCAAGTTATTTCACAGTCAGAACGGTTGGAGTTTCTAAAAGTACATCGTAAACATTCAGTTTGGAAAATAGTACTATCCAGAACGATTGGAGTATCTAAAAGTACATCGTAAACATTCAGTTTGGAAAATAGTACTATCTAATTCTTTGAGGAAAAGCCAATGTTCTTTAAAAAATCGACAGTTCTGTTGTGAACAACGATGGAGAACACATTCTTCAAATTAGTATATTTGAAACATTTCCTTCTGGCCTCTCCAGATTTCGGTCATTATTTAGATTGTATGCTCTAAGTGTTTCAACTGGTCTTAAAATCGACATCCCATCCGAAACAAAATGAGTTTGCAACTTGCTGCGAGAGGTATTTGTGTGTGAGGAGGTATTCCAAAAGCTTCTGTTTAATGTAGATGTTTCACTCCCATCGATACAATTTAGATCGTTTAGGTATCGGGCTTCCAACCTTACCTGTCAAGGCTATTTCAAGCTGAGAGGGATACAACACCTTAGGAGAAAGACTGAGATACTGGATAAAAATGTTTCTCCTCCATTTGAGAACCGAACTCTGGTCTCCTGCGTGTGACAGTAAAGTGTCTAAACGTTAAATCACCGACACCTTCAGTCAGGGTTGGTCCTGGCAGGCAGGGTGGGAAGCCCACATCCTTAACATACACTTTAACACAAAAAATACCCCCACCCCTCGCACAGTTCATGGGGTTGTTTTTTTTCGACTTTCTTTTCATCACGACAACCCTATTACTGCCTATTTGTGAGACAGCGTGGTAGAATCAGGCTCTCGTCAATTTTTGGGCATGTAAAGTTATTGGTTTCATCTTAAAGCGTGTTCTCTTTTCTTTATTTGAATGAAAAAATATCCATTTATCTTGAATACAAGTCGGGATATTTGCGAATGATGGAGGTGTGGGTCACCTGTTTTCAGAGGTAAAATAAGTGAGAAAATGGCGCCAAAGATTAGTTATTTACTTAGCTTAAGAGTCCGTGGTAACTGAAAACTTACATTTTTTGTGCCTTTAATCAAAGTTTTTAAGAAAAATCCACACGGAAATGAATTCTTTAATGAGCTTGAAAGGTGTTG
>NW_004797457.1:1116398-1117931 GCF_000002075.1 Aplysia californica | reverse complement strand
GGGGGGGGGGGAGGAGGCTGCCTGCACGATCGACTCTATGGTTTCGAGATTTTGGTGTTTTGTTCGTTAATTTCGTAAGTTCAAGATTGCCCAAATCCGGGTTTCGAACAAGGGCCATCCGCTCTATTGTCCAGCATGATACCAAGTGAGCTAAGGCTGGGAGAGCTCCGGGAGCTCAGTAAGTAACATACTGGACTACGAAGCGGATGGCCCTGATTCGGTTCAAATCCCAAATTTGACGTTGTTGAAAGCGGGCGTTTTGGGCAGTTTTCAAGGCTTTCGTACCTCGGTCCTATCGGAGACGAACATTAAATTCTGAGATACTGCTTCTAAAATAACCTATTAGTGTTGCTTAAGGGTGTTAAACCCATACATCTACTTTCCTGAGATAAATGAGCCCCCAAAGGTAAGTGTTTGGCTTGTGATAGAATTGTGAAGCATCGAGGTGAAATCAGACGCTCCTCAAAATATTGAAATTGAAGAAACCGACATCTTCTTTCGCAACTGAACATTTTTTTTACTTGGGCTCAGCACCTGTTATGTCCTTTTAAAAGAACGTTTCTGTGTCCAGCTATTTATATTTCTGATACCAGGCGATCCCCGCCTCTTTTAATGGTTTGTATGTCGACTTCTGTTAAAGATAGGTGGACATTTTATTAATTGAAAGCAAGACAAATAAATATTGAGGAGTACCCGATTTCCCCGCTTTGCGTCACATTTGGCATGGTCTTTTCGAAGACGGACATTAAATTCTGAGGTCCCGCTTCTTAAATAACTTAATTATGTTGATTAGGGTCGTTGAACCCATACTTTTACTTTACCGAGATAACAGTGCCTCCATATGTAGGTGTCTGGATTGCAATATAATAGTAATTACAAACATAAACAGCATACTGATGACATCGCATGATCTCTCCCACCGAATTTTGACGTAAAAACAGAGGTCAGCGGTAAAAAGGTCGACGAACTCATAGTTCAGCTAACCAGTGTCCAAAAAGCGGTTTTTACCTATAACTGAATGGACATTTTCAAATAGAATTCATTTTACTGAGTTTAGGCCAGCCAGATTTTTCACTACTGAGCGACAAATGCAACGGTTTTGTGCACAATTCAACTGAATTTCACTAAGCTCGATTGTGGCTCCAAAGTTGAAGGCATTTACATGTATTTCGAATCGGTCATTGTTTGCCAAAATTGTAGCCTCTGCCTTGCCCTGGAGGAAAAGGAACCCCCCCCCCCTCCTTAGTGTTAGTAAGAAATGTACGGCACTAACAGCAATAAGAATGGAGGAACATCTGGCTAGCCTGGATTCAATTCGAATAAATTCAATTGATAGTGTGCCCGTGGTACAACAGAGGGTGTCAGAATCGTGGACTTAAGAGTATTTCCCTTGTCTGACTTTTCTTTTTGGAGATTTATCCTCTGACTAAAGAAAAGAACTTCAAACATATTACGAAAGTGGAAGAAAGACCGATAGACACAAGGAAAGAAAAGTTTGATTATTACTTTTATTATTATTATTATTATTATTAT
>NW_004797457.1:1112043-1116070 GCF_000002075.1 Aplysia californica | reverse complement strand
TTATCATTATTATTACAACACTGATCAACGCAGGTTTTGAGGAATTAGTTTTAAGCCTTGTTCTGAGGTAATTTGGGGTCGCTAATTTCAGAAATGACTTTATTAATATTATTATTATTATTTTTAACATCACGTCAAGTTTTTATTTTATGGAAAATGGTCTATTTCTAAGTGATATGAGACAATTCAAGATGGTTCAAGTACATATAGTATAACCTATAGTTTGGTTTAAAATTTTACTTTAACGAATCAGAATAACACTTATTTTGAGCTTTGCCGACTTTAAAAAACAACAACCTTTGACAGCATAGACCGAGAGGCCTTGTGGAAAATTCTTGCAATCTATAGCATTAAAAAAAACCGAAGTGTAAAAGATCATTATATACGAAAGCAAGCTGCTGTGTCCTTGTTGAAGGGGAACTATCTACACCTTTTAATTAAAGTAAACACTGGTGTTAGACAAGGCTGTATATTATCACGTGTACTTTTTGGAATTGTAATGAGACAGAGCAAAGACATTGAAACAGGCTTTAGGTGGACAAATGGCACATATTTAGGAGATTTTAATTTTGCATATGACATCTGCCTAATAAACACCTCAGTACAGAAAATGCAATAAAAAAAACAAAACAAACGAATAAGCAAAGGCTGCGGAAAAAGTCAGCCTTATAATATTGTATTTAAAACAAAAGTACTACGACTATCATCAGAAACTACGCCCATGACTCTTTATGGAGAACCCCTTTCAGAAATTAGTAAATCCAAATATCTTGGTATCATCATATCCAAAACTTGACGACGTCCACCAAAGACTCAAAAATGCACGGATGGCTTTCATGAAATTAAAAAGCTATATGGAAGTCAATGATCATTTCACTGAACACAAGATGTTAAAAGAATAATAGCAATATTTTTGGCCGTATTGGCGTATGGTTCAGAGATATGGAAAACAAATAAAACAATTCAACGAAAATTAGAAAGCTTCAAAACAAAACGTTTATAAAGAATTTTATTAATAAAATGTAAAGAATTTATTACAAATGGTCAACGTTGGAAAGAGCGGAAATTGAAGATATCAACACAACCATGAAAAGGAGTAGTTGGAGATATCTATGACATGTTCTAAGGAAGAGAAGACAAGATTGCCCAATCAGACATGGTTTTGGAAACCATCGGGAAAAAGCAAACCAAGGGAGGGCAACTGGAAGCTATAGAGGTACAATGAGGAATGGAACAATCACCCAAGGCCGAGATGTGCCGAAATTGGAGGACGTGGTCAGAGACGGGAAAGCGTGGCGTCGACTGATCTCCACCTTCATTACCGGTCGGAAAAGGGAGAGAGTAAGTAAGTAAATATGTGAGGCAGCGTGGTGGAATCAGGCTCTCGTCAAAATAATCAAAGTGAAGAAACTTGAATTTTTCCGTAGCTTTGTGAATTTGTATCAAATTTTTGTTTTTTTGGCTCAACACCTTTCATTTCCATTAAAGAACTCATTTCTGTGTGGATTTTTCTTAAAAACGTTGATTAAAGACACAAAAAATGTAAATTTTCAGTTACCACGGACTCTTAAGCTAAGGAAATAACTACTTCTTGGTGGCCATTTTCTCACTAATTTTACCTCTGAAAACACGTGACCCCACCTCCTTCTTTGGCAAATATCTCGACTTGTATTCAACATAAATGGATATGATTTCACTGAAATAAAAACAAGCTTTAAGATGACACCAACAACTCTACATGCCCAAAAATTGACGAGAGCCTAATTCCACCACGCTGCCTCACATATGTGTGTATATTATGGGGTCAAACACATGAGTTTGCTTTTTCAAAGAGCACAAACAGAGAGATCGACTCGGGACAGCAATGAAGGGGATAAAACATTGCACTACACACGTATGCTGCATACTCATTTAAAACTAAATAAATTCTACATCATTTCATTCTGACACATTAAAAATACAAGAAAGTTAAGATTCACACGAAATACGGTCACTCAAAGCCCACAGAGGCGTGTTCGAGAAGACTCAAGTCCTTCGTCGCCATAACACTGAAGTGGTTGAAAAAATCGAAGGAAACAATCCAAGTTCTTGTTGTCCTCGTCCAGGTAAGTTAATTGATTGAACAGTCCTGAGGTTCATATGAACAATTAATTCATTTAGCCACACCTGGAAGGTTTATTCGATACCATTATCATGGAGATCATCGATATAACCAAGAGCAATCTTCTGTCCTCCATTGTAATACCTCACTGACAAGCCATCCTCTCACTGCCAAGTATGCTGCCCGAGAAAAGGAAAAGTATCCTTTACAAAGACTGAAGTATGTTCAGTTCTGACGTAAAACACACATACCCATGATAACTTTCATAACATTTCAAATATATAATATGCATCATCATCATCATCATCATCATCATCATCATCATCATCATCATCATCATCATCCTCATCATCATTGTAGGTAGCAGGGAATAAAGAAGGGGTTTGAGGCTTCGTAGATTCCTCAAATGTAATATAAGTTCAACGTTTCGAACTGTAAAGGGCTTCTTCAGTAACATGTACAAAAAAATATAATGGAAAATCTATTGACTACAAGCTATAGCAACAGAAGTGCGCGCATACACGTCATAATGTCAAAAGGTGCGATAAAAACAAATCGGGAAGATCATCATCAACGTCAACAAGTGCCAGATCTGCGACAGACGTTGGTGATCATGGTTCTCCTTTTATTCCTTTACAAGGATGCTCTCAAAAACATACACGTATACAAATGTACATAATGTATAGTAATTCAACATATAATGTTTCTGGTGAATAGACATATATTGGGTTTGAATGGCGTGAATTCTATAAAAGGTGTCAAAGCAAATTTGACATTAAAACAATTAGCATTTTTTAAACCCCAAACAACCCCCCCCCCCCCCCCTCCAGAAAAAATCCACCAAGACAAACATTCTCCACAGGAAGCGTACTCGTCCTTGCTCACCAGCATGAGTGGTGTAGCGGTTAGGAAGTTTGCCGTCGCGTATAGAAGACAAGATATCTATTCTTGTGTAGAGAGAATTTTTATGAGTATCTCAGTCTTTCTGCCGAAACGTTGTATCCGTGTACTGTCAGTCCGGGTTGTCTCTGACAAGCAAGGTCTTTAACTAGGGCTAGGCAAAGAGTCGCTTTAGCAAAATCCGGATCATATGTTAGTGCACCTCTTCGGTAAATAATATGTTATGAACCGATTCGGCAAATGGGTTAGAACAACTTTGAGAAACGGGTTAGCATCATTTCAACAAATGGGTGTACCCACTTCGGCAAACGGGCCAGGAAAAAGAGTGAAGAGTCTGATTTCGGATAACGTCTTATTGAGGATTATCCGATTATCCGGATATTTGTCCGGATTTTGCCCACCTCTAGTCGTAACCCACCTCTCTGCTGATCTAAACCGAGTCAACAAGAGCGTACAACACCTACATTCCAAAAAACTTCGTCGTTAATGTTGAAGGAAGTAAACTGCCAGATTTAAACATTCCGTTACCAAGAAATACAAAGTTTTCTCTGGTCAATTCCTAATTTTCAGAAATTTGAGGTTAAAATTTTGAATTTCAATGTCACTTTATTTTCGAATGTAATTCTTTGAATAGCTTGATAAAAACTTCGAATAACCTTAGGATTTCGATATATCGATAAAGCAGACAGAATATTTGGTTCATGATCTCATGGTATTAGTTACTAAAAACGGTTTTAAAAATGTCAGATAGAAATAGGATTGCCAATACCAACCAACGATTATATTCTCCTTTACTCCGTCGTACTACTCCATAAGATGAAGTGCCAGAACAACTATTTTCCAGGTAAGTTAATAAATGAACGTGATTGAGGTGTATTCATATCGTGTAAAAATAAAACTGGTTGACAAAAACCGACATTTTTACGTCTTGCATTGAAATGTCTTAAGGATTTTCTTCTTTCATTAAGCCATAATTGTGCTGCAAGTCTACCAAAAGGGACTGTTACTCAGATAATAATAATAATA
>NW_004797457.1:1108175-1109288 GCF_000002075.1 Aplysia californica | reverse complement strand
CCCCCCTCTCCTTCCTTTACCAATGTCTTCCAACCCTACCCTTTTTTTCCTTTCTTGTTCGTTCCTTTTTTTTCCTTTCTTGTTCTTTAAGGCGAGGGGCTACAGCTGAAGGTTATCTCGTTTATTAGTGAATCAAACGCTACCAAATTTCGCACATATGACAAGCATAGTAATGAGTCTTAAAATCTGCACTCAAATTTGAGAAAAAAAATTTGGTGTCCTTAGATACAGCGGCCATATTGGATTTTGTTGACTTGACTTACGTAATTAATACTACACTTATTTTTCACGGAAATAAATTTGGTGTTTTTTTGTATGTATCTTAGCAAACAATAGATCTATAAATTTCTGTGATGAACTATCCTAATCGTACCAGAACAATTTTTAAAGAATTTTTTCTTGAGGTAGTATTCACGTTTGAAAAAAATCCGTGAAAATCCACACTCCAAGCACCACTGACAAAAAACTATTCCATACACCAAAAATAAATCATACAGATTTTTCTTACATATTATTATTTTCTTCATTCTGTGAAAATGTCATGAATATTGAGTGAAAAATGGTGGAGTTATTTTTTTAAAAGTATATAGAAAAACCATGATTCGAGAAAACGGGTGATAAAGAAAAATAAAAGGTTGACTTTATTAGGAAATGGTAGTGACAAACATGCCCGGTAAGGGAAGAAATGTGGCTTTAGGGGGGTTCTTATGCGATGAAATAGTATTGTAAAACAGACTGAAGAAGCTAAAAATGCCTACAATTTAAAATCTATAGTTTGGAGCCGAATCGGGACTTTTGAGGTGTTTTTTTGTTTTTGTTTTTTTTTAATCTTAGAAAAATTAATTAAACTAGATCTCTCTAGATCTAAATCTACTTATGGATCAGGGTGGGTCAATTTGATGTTTAACCCCCAGCCTACGAGACACACAAATGCTCCTATGGAATGGGGAAAATAAACTCACGGTCATTGAACCAAAACTTCCCACGTTAGTTCTGTAAACTCACCTGAAACCTTTCGGGTACTTTAATTAAGAAGTGTGAACATTACGAAGAAAAGTAGAGAACTACACTGGTAATCAACACCCTCTCTCTCTCTCTCTTTCTCTCTCTCTC
>NW_004797457.1:1103328-1104711 GCF_000002075.1 Aplysia californica | reverse complement strand
GGTGTAAATCTTTCCCACCAGAAGACCAGGGGTGTGGTTGAAAGACAGCAGTAAGAAGGGGCCAAGGAGTAGCAGTAGAAAGGCTGCAGACAAAGTCAGGAACCTAGAGGAGGGGGCAAAGGAGGTGAGGGGGTGGGGGCAGGAAGAGTAGACAAAGGCAGACGACAGAACATTGCCAGAGAGCAGGAAAGGAGGTGAAAGGAGACAATTATTTTAGACAAGAAATTTATTTCGAGGTCCCTACCCGGGTTCCAACCAGCCGAGACCTTTCAATGAGATGCCAACACCTTATAAAGGCCACGAGAGTTCCCACAAAATTTTGGGAAGTAACCCAACTTTGACAGCCTTTTTCTCGCCAATTTTATCCCTGACACCTGCCTACCCCCATCTCCTACAATCTAAAATGTATCACATTTTTATTAAAGACAGATGGCTGTTAGTTTCATGTGAAGCAAAAGAAAACAAAAAACAAAACAAAAATAAACCCATAAAAACAAACAAACAAATTAACTTTAAAAATCCCAAAACATGAACATAAAAAAGAACATCCTATTAGATGACACCGACAACTGTGTATACCCAAAAATTGACGATCGGCAGAATCCACTATGTCTGTATACGAGGAAAGGAACTAACTAAACACAAAACTCTCCTACGGACATAAAGTTGGGCCCCTGACGGGATACGAACCCACGGCCTTACGGTTGTGGTTACAAGTCAGGCCATGGTGTGGTCTACAGTGACGCAAAACCACAATGCACCTTTCTTAATTTTGTCTTTTTGGGCAGTTTTCAAGGAAACACCATAATATAGGTTGATCGGAAACGACCGCTTACATGGCTTTCCTGTGTTTTAAGGGACGTTAAATCCATACCACACAATTCCATCCAAATGAATGGCAGCTGGAACGTAGAGGTACGATGTGACACATTATGTGACCTGCGTGTGTGAAGTGGACTTAAAGTTCGATTAGTCAGTATTTAGTGGTACACTGGGTCACTGACATATGGGTCCACATTTTGGAGCGTTGAGTCACTGGAATCTGATGAGTCACCACATTTTAGAGCGTTGAGTCACTGGAATCTGATGAGTCACCACATTTTGGAGCGTTGAGTAACTGGAATCTGATGAGGCAGCACATTTGGAAGCCTTGAGTTACTGGAATCTGATAAGTCAGCAATTTTTGAGCGCCGAGTCACTAGAATCGGATGAGTCAGAACATTTGAGAACGCTGAGTCACTGGAATCTGATAAGTCAGCAATTTTTGAGCGCCGAGTCACTAGAATCGGATGAGTCAGAACATTTGAGAACGCTGAGTCACTGGAATCTGATGAGTCAGCAGCTTTTGGGATCATTGAGTCCCCATGAATCTGTTGACTGGTT
>NW_004797457.1:1098961-1100882 GCF_000002075.1 Aplysia californica | reverse complement strand
ACACACACACACACACACACACACACACACACACACACACACACTCACACACACTCAAATATTCCTTGACTACTATTTGTGTGATGTTTTTGTGGTTTGGTAAGAGTTTTACGGCACGCGTAGTACCTATAACTAGCATCTGCGGGGTTTTTGTTGCTTTTTTTATCCCCGAATCGTGGCCGCGATTATTGGCATTTTCTTCAACAAAAAAACAAAACAACAATACTACTTCATAACATATTAGACATGTATTTTGATACGTTTTACCTTGTCCATGTGTATCTATTTTCATGCTTAGAATATAAGTACATTACATACTATTTATATTGCTGTCCGTCTTTTATTTTTCCCTCTTTATTGTGTTTTAAATTGTTGGTGTGTTAATTTTCCCAAAAATTGTTCCAATGAATTGTTTTTCTTTTTTGTGTTTATACAGTGTATTGTACATTTGATTTAATGCTGTTCCTACCCTTTCAAAAATATAAATGTTTTACGTTAGAGCGTGTCTCCACCAAATAAAAACTGAATACTGACACTGGTACGCCCCAATTGTGTGTGATTCCATAATTTACATGCAATATCTTGTAGGTCTACGTTTTCTTGAATTACACACGTTTAGGGTTAAAACAGCCAATCTTCGGGTAGGTGGACACACGCTCTTATTTGTCTGAAGACACCAAAATATGGAGAATAAACTGGATGTGGGGAGGGGGGGTAAAATCCTCAAAGGAATGTATTTGTAAATGGACATAAAAGGTTGGGGAATTTTTTTCAAATTTTGTTTTTTGGCTCAACACCTTTCATGCCCATTAAAGAACCCATTTCTGTGTGGATTATTCTGAAAAGCGTTGAATAAAGGCATAAAAAAATGTAAATTTTCAGTTACCACGGACTCTTAAGCAAAGGAAATAACTAATCTTTGCGGCCTTTTTCTCACTAATTTTACCTCTGAAAACAGGTGACCCCCACCTCCTTCATTCGCAAATATCTCGACTTGTGTTCAAGATAAATGGATATTTTTTCCATCCAAGACAAGAGAATAAATTTTAAGATGAAACCAATAACTCTACATGCCGAAAAATTGACGAGAGCCTGATTCCACCACGCTGCCTCACAAATATATATATAGCTTGAAAACTTGTCAGTTAGATAATTGTTTGACCACTGGTCACTTTAACATGGCACAGAATGTACATGACTGGGGGTACATGCAGCTGGTGAACATAGACATGCTCCCGGATGTGAGAGTGTTTTTCCACCCACACGAGGAGATTGTCTCCCTTGTTCTGGCACTCATACTCGGGCAGGCATTGTCAAGGTGAAAAAGTACTCTAAGTCCAAATTTGGTCTAAATGAAAACTACAATTTTGTAAGCCGAAACAGAAGCGAGAAACAACTTCCCCCAAAAAAATGGGGGCATGGTCGCATCTCTGCATGACTCTTCTTTTGATCCCAATCACCTCAGAAGATACTGTGTGGTATGTCTACACACTTCGAAGGGTAGCACCGGTAATCCTGTGGCTAGGCTGACACTCCTGTTTGAATCGTTAGGTTATGAATTCGTTGGTTCGAGCCTGAGCTCGGACTGTCGTTGTGTCCTTCAGAAAGGCTCTTCACTCTAAGTTCCTGTTCGGCCTGGTCCCATAAGAGATGATAACTTGATGATCCCACCTCTTAAATAACTTAGATTAGAAGTGTTGATAGCAGCTTTAAACCTATACCATACCATACCACTGTCATACACTTCCGTAGAGAAGCGGTCCGAAAAGACAATTTGAGAACAAAAGAAAGTGTTTGGCTAAAATTAAGACCTTAGAACAAAACTGTACCTAAGTCATTTTTGCTGAATGGATAAAAACAGCAGAAAATAATGTAAACCTTAGGTTTATATTTGCTTTGGGATACCCTGTAGCCAGCCCCC
>NW_004797457.1:1095223-1096593 GCF_000002075.1 Aplysia californica | reverse complement strand
TACCCACTCGTGCAGCATACCAATTTAAAACATAATAAATTCTGCATCATCTAACATATTAATATTTCATCAATTTTCATGGTCCCTCGTGATATGGTCATTCAAAATTGCCCCTTTAAAACTACGCTTGGCAAAATTGTACGAAATCAAACAAATGTAAAGTGTTTTAGGACGTGTACTGAGATGCATCAGAATTGGTGAAATTGGCATGTGTTGAATATCAATGGATTAGGAATATTCTTGTAGTGGTCTCTGCAATGAACAGCATCTTCCGGTGAAATTTTCAAATACATTTTAAAAAAGAACAGTCACAAATACCACGCAAAACCTGAACATATGTGCTCATTAAGTACTTTGTTTAGGAGGAATTGGTTTCGTGTACAACACGAAATCTTTTTTGCACGTGGACCTTGTTAGTTAGATTTCGGACTTAATCCCCTGCTAGTGAGGAACAGAGGCCACGAAACTGCCAAGGTTTTGGGTGGTCTGGGGTGCAATGAACAAAATCACCCTTGTGAGAATCACCGGATGGTTTGCTTAGTGGACCACATCACGTAGGTACTGGAACGTCATGTGTTACCCTTAGACAAGTAGACATTCATGCATGACAAAACCTTTTCTCACAGGGCCAATGCCACTAGAAAATTCTTGGAAAACCAAATCACATACCAACGTTGGAGTGGTCTGAAGTAAAAGGATCCGATATGAATCCTACAGGTATGTGAAGCCCCATGAAACAGCAGCGGAAGAAAAGGGACCTTGCCCTCGATTCAGAACCTTTATTTGCAAGTCTCTGTGACATTTGAGATGAACTGATAAGATTATGTCCACAATTTAAAAGAAACCACGCCCAAAGAGTTCGAGCTATAGACAAAACCAATGACTCCTGAAGAAAATAATAGAAGCACATCTAATGTTAAATCCAAATTGTGCATTGTATACGAGGCTGGTCTGTTTTCCCATCTATTTGAAACTACAATAACAGAATATTGAAGAGACAAAATACTCCATTCATTTGATGATGTTACGAATGTCCATTCTATCAATATTGATGCATCTCAAATGCGAAGACAATTTACGCTTCTTTGATTTCGCAAATTTTACTAAGCCTAATTTTTTAGGTCAATTGTAACCATCCATATCTTGGGCGTCTCTCAAGATAGAGGAAATATTAATGTGTCAGATGATGCATAATTTAATAGGTTTTAAATTGGTATGCTACATGAGTGCACAGCGTAAGAACGTACGGCTTCAACACGATAGCTGGATGATTACACTAATTGCAAGTTGATTTTTAAGACGCCACTTTATACATATTATATGAATAAATACATCATATATGATGTGAATATATATTACGTATTTAATAT
>NW_004797457.1:1090665-1093171 GCF_000002075.1 Aplysia californica | reverse complement strand
GGATAAAAAGGGGAACCCACAGTTTGGATATTCACAAAATGACGTCAAAGGAATAAAAAGGGGAACCCACAGTTTGGACATTCACAAAATGACGTCAGAGGGATAAAAAGGGGAACCCACAGTTTGGACATTCACAAAATGACGTCAAAGGGATAAAAAGGGGAACCCACAGTTTGGATATTCACAAAATGACGTCAGAGGGATAAAAAGGGGAACCCACAGTTTGGATATTCACAAAATGACGTCAAAGGAATAAAAAGGGGAACCTACAATTTGGATATTCACAATAAGACATCTCATGAATAAAATGGGGAGGGGGTGGGGCGGCTGCAGCTTGGATATTCACAATTAGGCAAATGGGATAAAAAGGAAGGGGAGGGGTGGTGGGCGTGAAAGCTGTTTAGTGTTTAGATATTCACAATAACATACCCTATGGAATAAAGAAATTTGGGCAAGGAAAGGATGGGGGCAGCTGCAGTTTGGTTATTCATTATAAGATATCCCAGATGAATGGAGGAATGGCAGATAAGACATTCATGATAGAATGTCATGTGGACAATGGATGAAAAGGTTGGGGGGGGGAGGAGTAGGATGAAACCATAGATTCGATATTGACAATACAACATCCAAAGATTAAGGGGAGAGGGGGGAAGGGGGGGGTCAGTTTAGGTATTCACAAGAATAATATGACTATCCAGACATGTAGGGGAAAGGGGGATACAGTTTGTGTGTTCGCAATATCGTCGACACTACCTGTCAAGGCCAATCCGGATCGAACATGATACTACTAGCTAAAGATTTATCTCCCCACACGGGAATAAAACTCAGGTCTTCCAAAAGCGACGACAAAGTGCCTTTCCGCCTTACCGTAGACACCGGTGACCAGCAGTTTTGACAATCATAATAACTCACCCCAGGGATAAGGGGTGGCGGGGAGATTTTGGGAGGGAAAACTGCAGTTTGCAGACTTACAATTTAGGCATCCCTGAACTCAAGGGATAGAAGCGAAAAAGGACATTCTGATATTCCAACAACTGAGAATCGAGCCTCATGTCTTGTGAGCTCCTCATCAGGAACGTAAAGTGCTGCGGTGCATTATCTGTGTCCACTTGTTGTTCCATCATCATCATCATCATCATCATCATCATCATCATCATCATCATCATCATCATCTCATTAACTCACTCGGCCTTCAAAGGTTATTTCGTCCCAAACTATCAGACGAAATCCATTTGGATCCTTAGCTATCCTGCCAACCTCCACAACAATCCCCAATATCACAGTTTTATGTTCAGCGTTGTGTTGACCAACCTCTTACTCTTTTTCCCGATCTCAACTGCTCTAACATGTTTGTATGACATGTGTTATAGTATATTATATTATAGTAGGGGGTTTTTACGGCGCTCTCAACTGCATAAGGTCATATGAGCGCCAATGTTATATATAGTATGACTTCATAATATGATCCAAAAGTTCAGTTTTCTTCATTATTATACTACAAAGCCTGGATTGTTGTTCGCATCTTTGACATTTTTTTCTCTGTGCGATTTTCTATTGCTTTAGAAAGAAAGTAGAACTCAAAGCAGAAACAAAACAAAACTGATTTTGAAACTGCTATCTTGACAACGCTGACAATGCTTTACTCCACTGACCTATTTTCAACAGTAATGGACTCGACAGTGAGTTACGAAATTCTATTTGGTGCCACGACACGGCAGAATCGAACGCTCGGCAATTTTTTTATTTAAAAAAAAATAAAAATTTTTGCATAAGTTATGGAGTTACTGGTATAATCTTGAAGCCTGTTCATTTGCCTTGCTTTCGAAAAACGAAAATGTAAATCCATCTTGAAAAAAGGAGAGATATTGAAGGAGGTGGGGTAGCTTTGTGTCAGATGTAAAATTACCGAGAAAAAGGCCGCAAAATTTGGTGACTTCCAAAGCTTGAGTGCCTTTGAAAACAGCAAATTTGCATTTTCTGTTCTTTCGATATAGAAAAATTCAAGCAGGAAAAATGTACTTTTAAACAGACGTAAAAGTCGTTGGGACCAAAACCAAAATATCAACAACAACAAAAAAACAGCTGCCCGCCAGGCGGAAAAAAAAGTCGGTTTCTTCCATTTTATTATTTTGTCGAGAGTCTGATTTTCCCGCGATGCCCCCCATACCTAGATAGACACTTAGGTAAGAAATGTAGCAACAAATTAACTCTCAGAATCCAAGATGTTTTGTAACAGTATTTAATCTACAGATTGTTTGCATTGTGCCATAATCTTCCAGACTGACACAATAAGACTGACACTTTTAAACGCTATCAAGTAGACATAAGATTGAATTACTTAGTCTTTTGAGATAATTTTTCCATGATGGGAGTAGCTTAGATTCTAATATTATGTAAAATCTTTATCATCAATAACTCTCCCCCCCCCTGCTCTCTCACTCTCTCACTCAATCTCTCTCATTCTCTCTCTCTCTCTCTCTCTCTCTCTCTCTCTCTCTCTCTCTCA
>NW_004797457.1:1089515-1090332 GCF_000002075.1 Aplysia californica | reverse complement strand
TCTCTCTCTCTCTCTCTCTCTCTCTCTCTTTCTCTCTCTCTCACTCACTCATTTTCCACGACTGTCTCATTGAACCACCACCCCCCCTCTTTCCTTTACATTTTTGTTTCTACTCCTCTCCCGCCTCATTCTATTTGCTTCATCATGTACTATCATCACCATTGCCACAATCAGCAACAATATCACGAGAATCAGCAACAATATCACGAGAATCAGCAACAAAATCACGAGAATCAGCAACAATATCATGAGAATTAGCAACAATATCATGAAAATCAGCAACAATATCATGAAAATCAGCAACAATATCATGAAAATCAGCAACAATATCATGAGAATCAGAAACAATATCATCATGAAAATCAGCAGCATCAGCAGCATCAGCAGCATCAGTAACATAAGCCACAACACAGTAGGTTAGACATCCTTCTTCTATTTAATCTTCTCCCTCCACTCTTTCCCTTCCCCGTCCCAAACCGGTATCAGAGTGATTCGTCGATGGCCTAGTTATTAATGGTTATTATGTTAAGCAGTTAGGCGTTTTGCCGTCACACTCAGAAGCCCCGAGTTCGATTCTCCTGTGGGGAGAATTTGTGTCCGTCTGCTGGGACGTTGTATCCCCCTTAGTCTAAGTGAGCTTGGCCCTTACAGACAGGGTCAAAGTCGGCGTCTCCTAAATAACTGAAAATGAATAGATGGGAATGCAAAACACCAACGTTTAAAACATGTATTTCTTTTAACTATCTTCTCAGTCTCTGTCTGTCTCCCACACTCCCTTCTCTCTCTCTCTCTCTCTCTCTCTCTCTCTCTCTCTCTT
>NW_004797457.1:1085503-1087535 GCF_000002075.1 Aplysia californica | reverse complement strand
ACACACACACACACACACACACACACATACACACATGTACACATGTGTATTTAAAAAAGATTATTTTTGGTAAGTGTTTTACGGCGCTCGCAACTGCATAATATGTCATATGAGCGTGCGGGACACACCTAATATATTCAGTTGGGAGGAAATTTTGAATTTTGCCCGAGTGGCAGCCGAAGCCTACTCTTATCGATTTTGGACGACCAAGGGATCTTTAACGTACACGACTTGCACACGGGACCTCCGAGATTTTTCACCCTTGTCCGAGAAGCTAGTTGTAGATCTTTCCTACAAGAAGACCAGCAGTGAGAAAGGACCAAGGAGAAGAAGTGGAAAGGCTGCAGAAAGAGTCACTAGCCCAGCGGAGGGGGCAAAGGAGGTGAGGAGGTGGAGGCAGAGAGAAGAGACGAAAGCAGACGACAGAACATTGCTAGAGAGCAAGAAAGGAGGTGAAAGGAGATCATTTTAGAGAGGAAAATTTTTCCGTCGCTACCCGGATTCGAACCCGGGACCTTTGAATGAGAGGCCAACACCTTAACTTCTAGGCCACGAGAGCCCCCCCATATATAAATATATAAATACAGTCGACCCACTGTTCTAAGGGACACCTAGCCAAGACATTCATCAATACAGGATGTAAAGCTTTTTCAAACGCAATTCTTTGAATATCTCGATAAAGACTCGAAATATCTTACGAACCTGATAGAGCAGATAGTGAACATTTGATTTCTGACCTCGTGGTGGAATCAGGCTCTGGTCAAAATAGATCTAATCAAAGTGAAGAAACTTGCATTTTTTCACATGTTGGTGAATTGTTTTCAAATTTTTGTTTTTTGGCTCAACACCTTTCATGCCCATTAAAGAAATCATTTCTGTGTGGATTTTTCTGAAAAACGTTGATTAAACGCACAAAAATTGTAAATTTTCAGTTACCACGGATCCTTAACTTAAGGAAATAACTAATCTTTGGCGGCCATTTTCTCACTAATTTTACCTCTGAAAAGAGGTGACCCCCACATTCTTCCTTCACAAATATCTCGACTTTTATTCAAGATAAATGGGTATTTTTTTCAACCAAATAAAGACAAGTGAACAAGCTTTAAGATGATACCAATAACTCAACATGCCCCAAAATTGACGAGAGCCTGATTCCACTACGCTGCCTCACATTTGATTTCTGACCTCGTGGTCTTCGTAACTCCAAGCGTCTAAAAATGTTAGATAGAACTTTTAAATTCTAAATTAGCGACCTGTCAAAACACCCCTCTGAGACAGCCACTTTTCTCCGCGATAATGTGTGGTCGTCTTAAACAATTTCGACTTAACTCATTAAAGACGCCAATCCTGCCCTTTCAAATGCTTGGAAAAGTTTAACTTCGTTATATCCATACAGATTTTTATTAAATTCTGTTTTCTTTTTCAGAAATTTTGAAAGCAGGCAACATTTATATTAGATCTAATATGAAATGTCAAATGTTGTATTTGTGGTTTGTGTATGTGGGCTTGGAATGTGCCACAACATTGAATTTGAATTGCTTTTGGTCGGACAAATCTGTCTGATGCGTCTTTAAAGTGTTAACCTACAAGGTGACGACCAGGCAAAGAGCGAATCAGACGTATTTGTGTCTCACACAAATGTATATCATTACCATAATATACAATATGTATCGTTATACAGTGTAGCACGCACATAGCGAACACGCATATACATGTATAGCGAAAGATGTACATAAGAAACTGATTTCTCGGCCATTTTTTTTTTTTTGCTGGTACAATTTATATCGTACTTTGTGTATAAAACAGATAATATCAAGACACGTACATACCGAAGAGATTTTTGCTTCCCACTGATTTGACATTGTAATATACATGTACATTTGTATTAAATATATCTATGCCTGTAACATACATCTTAATTTTAAAATAATATCAACAATAAGAGGAGGTAGAGGGGAAGACAGAGGTGAAAGAAGAGGAGGAAGAGGAGGAGAGGGAAAATGAGGTGGAGGGGGAGGAGGAGGAGGAGGAG
>NW_004797457.1:1077051-1084775 GCF_000002075.1 Aplysia californica | reverse complement strand
GTGTGTGTGTGTGTGTGTGTGTGTTTTGGGACGGAGCGGTGTAGAATGGAGATACTACCTTTAAACAATGAAGTTTTACATCTCCATCTCAAAGAGACTAGTTGCAAAATGGGTTGATAACGATCTACAACCACTTTGGGTGTTTGGCGAGTGGTCCATTGCGGTTTACCCCTTCTCTCCTACCAAACATCAATCGTTATCTTCTCCCCTTTTTCCTTTTCGTGTCATTCTCTATAGTAACACTTCTAATCTTGGACACTTACAATATATCCTAAACCTGTTGCAAGTGCTGTTAGACTCTTACCAAAATAGATATATACCTGAACTATGTACTACCCAGAAAAGTTACTAGTGGCCTGATACCTGAAAGGGCCTTTGCGGAAAGCAATGAGTCATCCAGCACATTTACTTACAAGGAAGTGGGGGGGGGGGTGAGTCATGCAGCAGTTTGAGCGGGCATAAGACTAGTACCCTCTTAAGGGGGGAAACAGATCTCCAGCATCGAATCGAAACGACAATAAATCGTCTCAATGGATTTAGTTAAATACGGGATCGAAATGGTTTTTAAAGCTGAAGTTTAAAACTAATACTTTGATAAACTTGCTAGACCGTGGAAGAATATTACGTCTTTAATATTTTTGTATACTATAATGTATAATATATTGTTATGACAAAGAAACGAATTCATCGGTTAACAAGTCGGCATCGAATCAAGCATGATATTGTTTGAGGGAAAACAAATCAAGCAGTTTGGACACGTTATGAGTTTTAGTTTTAGTCAGAGTTTTACGGCACTTGCAACACAATAAGGTCATAAGAGTGCAGAAAATTAGAGGTGTTACAAGAGAGTAACCAACACAAAAAACAACGAGGAGAGGTCAGGACGATAGATGTTTGATAGGAAAGAAGAAGAAAACCACACCCGAGCACCCGCCAACCACCCACCACGTTATGAGAAGGAGACCACAACACCCAGCCTCAAAGATGTGCGACACGCGATTCGATGACTTCAAGGCAAAGCGAAGGCCAAGAAAAAGTTGGATCGATGAAGTCAAAAAGAACCCTGGAGGGCACATCTACATTGTATGCATATTTTTCAACAAAAAGAGAAAGCTGACAGGAAACCAGAATTCAGCAAATTTTGTAGAGATTGAAACATCTCCGGAACAATATGTTTGAAGCTGTTGTTTGTTTCCATGTTTTTTACAGTGATGGAAGGTTGGAAAGAAAGATGAGCAAAAGATATCGGGGGAGGGTAAGGGATTGGGGTAGTGGATGGGGGAGGATCGAAAGCTAGAAAACAGCTACGTGCTCCTTCCACTTAAAATCCAATTTTTTTCATTTATCACGTTTGGCGTATCTACTGTGTTATATTGTTTATCTATGTTCCACTTCAGAGTGTTTGTGGCTGTGATTATTGAACGTTTTTGGCTGAATTGTTAAACCTTCCTTTTCATAGAACATACCCTATTTTAAAGGTAGTATAATATGTGGAGATAGGTGGATAAATGAGGTTTGGAAAGTGTTTAATAAATCGCCGGAATTGTTTCAGGTAAAGTGATTTCTTTTTTTACTCTGCAGTGTCACAGTTTAAGTAATCTGATTAATTTATATATATATATATATATATATATATATATATATAGAGAGAGAGAGAGAGAGAGAGAGAGAGAGAGAGAGAGAGAGAGAGAGAGAGAGAGAGAGAGAGAGAGAGAGAGAGATAGATAGATAGATAGATAGATCTTTTTTTTTTATTATTTAAAAAAATTTTTAAAAATTTGGGGGGGGGGGGGTTGGGAGGTCTGTTTTTTATAAAGAGTTTCATGGCGCTTGCAACGGCATCAGGTTATCTGAACACTGCTGGCTAACTGTTTGAGGACGCGCATTCCAGTTTCTCAATAACGCTTGAAGTCGCACTGTTTTGGAGCACTTTAAAGAAGAAGCATAACTTCATTATTCTTACAGGGATTCTTTTTTAAAAAAATTTTTATCTTCTTAACCTTCAACTTGAAAAGGCAAACTACACAGTACGTTTACAAAAATAATGTGCAAATTCGTGTTTCTGATTTGTGCCCTGAAGATTTCGAAAAGTGCCGAAACATGGCCGGTGGTCTGTTGTTGGACGTAATATTTATGTTCCCGCTGCGTCCTCACAAAGTTAAGGGCTGGTGGGGCACCTGAGGTCTATTTTGGCTATTACAAGGCCTAGAGTGCCCATATATGCTGTGGGACATCGTGTGTTATTGGGGATTTTAAATCAATAGTTCCAAAAGTATATTGTGAATCTGTTGCTATGGCAACGGCGGCCATATTGGATTTTGCATACCTTTTTTCAATCCCATTTTATTCCCTAATTCACTTCTAATTTACTTCTAATTTGGCATGCCAACAGTACATATGTAGCTCTTAAATTTAGCTTGTTGAATTTTTTATATATGCTTTAGTTTTTATTTTATGACATTTGCAATTGGTAAGATGCAAAAAAAGTGGGAACAAAATGGAAAATTCAAGCTTTCTAGGCCCATAAATCAAAAACTACTGCGTTAATTTAAAAAATTCAATAAACCAAAATTATGAACTATGTGTTGTTTGTATCCTGTGAAAGTTACATTGAAATTGAACAAGAAATAGAGCAGAAAAAGGGGATAATGTGTGAAAAAATAGAATTGTGAGAAAACAGCCAATACAGGTAAGAAACGGATAGAAAACTTGTCCTTTTGCAGAAAAACCTGACAAAAAAGACAGCTTTAGGGTGTCGCAAGGCTCACATACGTTTCTGGATATTGTTCATGAAATGTCCAGGTACTATAATATGTAATAAACTCAATTTGCGCAATTTGACCCCAAAACACGATTTCTAGGTGCCCACCAATTCAAACACGCGGGTGGTTGGAGGGTGTTCTGCTGTGGTTTGCTCCTTCGTTCCAATCAACCATCTACCGTCCTTATCTTTCCGCCTTCTTTTATTTGAAGTCTGACTGCATGCAATCGGACGCGATGTTTTCTAGACCAATAATTTCGATGAGGCGGTTTTTCTACGAGCAGAAATTCTAAAATATATATATATAAAAAATCAGCCTCTTTCAACCAACCTTTAGATGTCATTAATTAGGAGAGACAAGCAAGTCTTAAAAAATAAGGCTTAATCAAATTCACCTTTGTGCACATTTTTAAGTTGGTGTTTAATGTATTTTCTCGTTTCCTAAGTATGTACCAGAGTACCAGTGCGCCAGTGTACCAGAGTACCAGTGTACCAGTGTACCAGTGTACCAGTGTACCAGTGTACCAGTGTACCAGTGTACCAGTGTACAAGTACAAGTGCACCAGTGTACCAGTGTACCAGTGTACCAGTGTACCAGTGTACCAGTGTACCAGTATACCAGAGTACCAGAGTACCAGTGTACCAGTGTACCAGTGTACCAGTGTACCAGTGTACCTGTGTACCAGTGTACCAGTGTACCAGAGTACAAGTGTACAAGTGTACCAGAGTACCAGTGTACCAGTGTACCAGAGTACCAGTGTACCAGTGTACCAGTGTACCAGTGTACCAGTGTACCAGTGTACCAGTGTACCAGGTTCGGAATCAACACCAGTGTTTGAAAAATATTGAAGAAGAGTGTTTTAATAGGGTAAACTATTAGTCGTTTAAAAACATATTGTTATTATTATTCTAAACCAGGTCATCCGCCCACTGACATTTTATTTCTTTTTCTACACATATCCTGAGAAAATAGACTGGCCCTTTTAATTTTCAATTACTGTATGCCCATAAAGATTCCAAAACTGAAATCTTATTATCCATCTCATTTCGTAGCGGCTCATTTTAAGCGCGCCAACATTGATCTTGGAAAATCTAAAATGTATTCTCATTTCTGAGCGTAACAATTGAAACCTAAAAATTACTATTTATACAAATAACTAGATATATAATATGTTCTATGTGTATCCATAAAATGACTTTCACGCTATTAACCTTCACAAACGCTTTATTAAACATCACGAGGAGAGAGAGAGACAAAGAAACGAAGGCATCAGAAAACAAGTGGGCTCTGAGTCGGGGTAAAATACACCCGGAGACAACAAATAGGTAGTTTGGACACGCTATGAGAACGGGGCCACAACAGCCAGCGCCAAAAGCCTACACCATGTTATTCGATGTTTTCTAAGCAAAAATAAAACAAAACAAAACAAAACAAAACAAACTAAAACAAAGACGAAAGACCAAGAAAAAGATAGATCATTGGAGTCAAAGAGATCTTTGAAGAGCTAATGGGGATCCAAAAACCAGCACGAGTGGTATGTGCCCGACAGTTCCATCTCCACTCCTCAGATGAAGGTATAAGCGGACATGACAAGGAAAAGTAAGTGTGCAAGTAACGTTCAGTACTTTCAGGGGCGAGAACCGTTTGAAGAACAACGAGCGGGCACTAGACCTTGCTCATGACCTACCACTAGGCCTATACTATGCCAATACTTTCTCAAACGGTAATTTATACGTGTTGAAGAAAACCAGCAAAATCTAGTTACGAAACCGCGTCTGATTTTTACGGCCTGAAGAAATAACTTTCTGATATGTGAGACAGCGTGGTGGAATCGGGCTCTCGTCAAAATAATCAAAGTGAAGAAATTTGCATTTTTCCACAGGTTGGTGAATTTTTTTCAAAATTTTGTTTGAGATGCTCAACATCTTTCATGCCCATTAAAGAACTCATTTCTGTAGGATTTGTCTGAGAAATGTTGATTAAAGGCACACAAAAAATGTAAATTTTCAGTTACCACGGACTCTTAAGCTAAGGAAATAACTAATCTTTGGCGGCCATTTTCTCACTAATATTACCTCTGAAAACAGGTGATCCCCACCCTCTTCATTCACAAATATCTCGACTTGTATTCAAGATAAATGGATATTTTTTCATCCAAATAAAGACAAGTGAACAAGCTTTAAGATGATACCAATAACTCTGCATGCCCAAAAATTGACCAGAGCCTGATTCCACCTCGCTGCCTCACATATTATTCAAGATGAAAAGCCAGCTCCATCGACCAGACATAAAGAATATTAATTTTGCTCACCGAGTTGAAAGGATATCGGATTTCAAATGTTCGTCTCGGTGTTTCAAGGTGTAGATAATGCCCAGCCTACTCAACAACATTTAAGCGGACATTCTAAAGTTGTAAATTACATTTTTTGGATGAGATCTAAGATACTTAAGATTTGATTTGTTATACAGAAAATTCATACGTAAAGTAAAAATATCCACCCACAATTGCCCTCCGACAGCCTGGAAACAACAAAAGGAACTTTCTAGAGGGTGAGTCCTGCCTGTATTCTGACCTGCTTGGTCATATAACATTACAGTTATGTCACTTTAATAGAATATAAACTGCTTAGAAAATTTCAACAACAAAAACTTATAACTTTCCAGACCTGTGATAAATTTCTGCTTGTGGGAAAAAAAGATGCATCTGGCAGAACATGCTGTATTATTGTCAGTTGTGCTATTCTCGTCATACTCAAATTCTCTTATGAAAGTACCTTAAAAGTTTTAGTTCTATGTATATCCATATTATGTGTTTTTGCTGCTGAATTGACACAGATAATTTCTCTTATTCCCTCAGGGACAATAAAGCTTCATCTTGGCTTATCGAAAAGAACGCACATGTACAGTATGCTTTCCCTTTTGATACTTTGTGGATGGCTTGCTAGCTGTGTAAAATATTTTTTTCTTCTCAGTCAATTTTTGTTTCAATGGCTTTACATAATATTTGTGGGAATATTGCACAAACGTAAATATGAAACATATCTTGTCGGTGTGATCAGCCTTTTATGATGATGATAATAATAATAATAATAATAATAATAATAATAATAATAATAATAATAATAAATAGCATTTGCATAGCGCTTATCCTCGCTCAACAGCAGGCTCTATGCGTTTTACACTATATTATTATTATTACCCCAGCAGACCATAGAACACTCAGAAACATTCTCAGCTTCCCGGGAAGCATACAGTGCAAGCAGCTGATTAAGCGCTCAAACACTAACAAGCAGACAAGATCTTTCGATGTCTATAGCCGGGTACCCATTCCCACCTTGGTGAAGTGAGGAAAATTCGTGTAAAGTGCCTTTCCCAAGAACACAACGTCGGGCCCCTGACGGGATTCGAACCCACGACCTTACGGTTGCGAGTCCGAGAGCCTAACCATTAGGCCACCGACTCTGAACAATGACACCTTTCACCTTTGCCTTGTTTCGTAAATTACAATCTAGTAAGCCACAGAATTGATCAAATGTCTGTATATGAGTGTCTGCATGTTTTTTATAACATTTTAAATGTTGTTTATTTGTTTTTGGTTTGTTGTCGATTTGTTTGTTTGTTTGTTTTTGTTTTGTTATCGATGTGTTTGTTTGATTTTTGTTGTTATCTATTTTGTAGGAGGGGGGGGGGGGGGGGGGTGTTGGTATTGGGATTCGGGAGGGGGGGGGGGTCGTATCAACTCGCTTGGTATTCTACAGAACCATGGAGCCTATGGCCAAGTTTTGAATCCTTTAATTATGTTTATTTTTAAAGTATTCAAAATCATTAGAATGTAGGTTCGGGGGTTTCAGACTCAGCTCGGTGATCATATTTCCTGTTATCATGTTTGCCTGATTCATGTGACCTAATTTGTAACAAACAATTAGGCCCTGTGTTTTCTCTTCTACAAGACTCGTAATTGTGAGTTTGCAGGTTCGGGGGTTCGAGCCTCTGCTCTGTCCGACGTTGTGTCCTTGGAGGCACTTTACACGAATTTCCCACTTGGCTCAGTCCTTTCGGAGATGGATGCTAAACTAGTAGGTCCCGCCTCTTAAAAAACCTAATTGTGTTGATAAGGGCGTTGAACCCATAACATTTTTCATTGCGTTCTCTCTGTTTGGCAAATACACTTGAATTGTACTACCATGCACTGCCATAGTCAGGTATGCTTCCCGGGAAGCCGAGAAAGTTTCTGTGTTTCGGGGTCCGCCGAAGTGATAACAGTTATTGTAAAGCGTTAAAGGCATGCTGTAGAGCGCGGTGAAGCACTCTGTAAATACAATTATTAGGCTCATCATAGCCAATGCTCTTGCCCTTGATAAAAAGCTTCTCTGCAAAACGTTCTTACGGTGCCCTAAATGGGGCGAAAAACACCAGTCTCGCAACACTCAACTGCATGAGCAACCAGTCCTTTCCCCCTTGCAGTTCACTTATTTCCAAATTGAGTCAAATGTTACGTTCAATAAAATAGTTTGACCATCAGTGTCTGACGATGACCTATACATCCGCGGAGGAGAATATTTCTCCAGTGAAATAGAAGAATTTGAAGACTTAAAGGTAAATATGACTTGTGGCTTCTGTTGTCGCCTAACTACAGCGACTCAGAATTACTTCAGAGTGCACGATCTAAGATATTATTAATCACTAGTCTATGGGTTGGCTTTTACCTCACACACTGAAGAACTGGCGTCTGTGGTGAAGCAGTTAGGCTCTTTGCTATAGAACGTAAGAGACCGGAGTTCGACGATTCCCGAGTTGGGAGAAAATCTTTATCCGACATCTTGGGTGTTTCTGTTGGGATGTTGTAACCCCCACAGCCCAGGTATGTCTGTTGGGATGTTGTAACCCCCTCAGCCCGGGGTGGCCTTGACAAGCTGGCTCGGAAGCCCACCTCCTAAATAGTCTAAATTGTGTCGGTGCGGG
>NW_004797457.1:1074064-1076059 GCF_000002075.1 Aplysia californica | reverse complement strand
CTCTCTTTTATAACAACACAGAGTATGTCTACAGCTCTGCAAACAGACAAACAACCCCCACCCTTTGTTTCTTGTCCCTTATAAGCGGGGGAAAATAACACTATTATTATAGATCTCACGTTATTGCCACTTTTGGGTTTATACAGATAATTTTGACCTCTGACTGTCAAACGTTTGTTCCCAGTCAGCATCTACTTTTGCCACATTTAGGCTCGACGCTCAAATTCACGTATCGCCCACACACGTGTACTTTTAAATGAGACATTAAATAATATCTGATACTACCGGGCGATTCCTACCGCCCCCCTAGAATGATCAAATCGCCCACCAGCGGACGATATCGCCGAGGTCTACTTCAGACCCCGGTAGACTTTAATGGCATCTTTAACCCCCCCCCCCCCCACTTCCTTGTAGACCTCTGTAGAGTCTTATGGAATCTTTAACCCCTTCACTTCTCTGCAGACCTCTGTGGAGTCTTATAGCATCTTTAACCCCTGCACTTCCTTGTAGACCTCTGTAGAGTCTTATGGAATCTTTAACCCCTTCACCATCGTTCAGACGTCTGTAGACACCAAGGATATAGTTAACCCCTTCACCCCTGTGTAGACTCCTGAAGACTGTTATGGCTTATTTGTCCCCCTCTTCTGTGTATACCTCTGTAGACTCGTATGGTATCCGGAACTCCTTCACTTCTGTGTGGACTCTTATGGCAACTTGTGACGTTATCACTGCTGGGTAATCATAATCTGTACTCGCTTGTGCTCTGTCGTTGTTTTACTGACTTGTAGGGGAAGTTTCGACAAATGTAACAATAATGTGTGCCTTGAATATGAGGAAAGATATCATGAGATATTTTAAGTTTGTTTGTATCTCTTTAGAATGAATATTTTAACTTGTCTGTACAAAAGTAGACAGGAACATGACAGCAATGATAGATAGATAGATAGATAGATAGATAGATAGATAGATAGATAGATAGATAGATAAATAGATAGATAGATAGATAGATAGATAAATAGATTGATAGATCCTGCATAAAAGTTCGCGAATTTGGTTTGCAAGGCACAGAAAAAGTGTCAAAACATAAATTAATTAAAATTTGGCTCATCTGAGTCTTTTATGTCAATATACATGCTTTTGTCTGATTTACTTTGGTATACAGTAAAAAGTTCTGGAGTAATTGATTATATTTTCTTTCGTCATAAAAAATATTGATACGTAATAATGTCGCAACGCATATGTTCAAACGCTCAAAACAAACTTCCTTACATCCATTAAACCAAGATCGAAAGACGCACAATGAAAAGGGCTTTAGCCCCTGTATATAACCGTACTTGACCTAATCATTATGCACATATGTTTTAGTCAAAAGGTAGCAAAGCTGGAAGCCCCTTTCCGATTTTCTAAATAGGAGAGAAGTACTTCGCCAGGGGTATGATGTTTTTTAACTCTCTTCATAAACTAAATCTCATACACAAGAGGGTAGGCTAAATTTTGGGCAAATCACAGGTCAATATTTCTCAGCACTGAGGAGTCTGCCTTAGAATTATCAAGTTCTATCGCACATTTTTGGGCCGTTTTGAGATAGTAAGACCTTGAGGTCAGAATTCTATCTGATCTTTCAAAATCGTAAGATTATTCGGAGTCGTTATCAAGATGTTTTTTAAAAATTGCGACGGAAAAGCTTGACATCTTGTGAAACTTTGTAATTTTAAGGTAGAGAAATTTGCATATTTTCGAAAAGCGTATCCTATGCAATGATCCCTCCCCTTTTCTCTCAATCTCTCTCACTCTCTCTCTCTCTCTCTCTCTCTCTCTCTCTTTCTCTCTCTCTCTCTCTCTCTCTTTCTCTCTCTCTCTCTCTCTCTTTCTCTCTCTCTTTCTCTCGCTCTCTCTCTTTTAAATCTCCCATGCCTCTCTCTCCCCCTCTCTTAATAATTTATATATATATATATATATATATATATATATATATATATATATAGATATATATAT
>NW_004797457.1:1071812-1073964 GCF_000002075.1 Aplysia californica | reverse complement strand
TATATATATATAACACATGGGAGCATTTATTTTTAGGAAAGAGGAATCTGAGATTAAAGGCATAGCCATTTCTGTAGCTGGGGACTGCCTCATTTCAGAACTCAACTCTTGCGTCCTGGATTTATTGGACATAATTCTACATGCAGAAATAAGGATGCAACATGGAAGAAAGTGTCAATGCATTTTACATTTTGTATAGAACTAGCTGGCTTATTTCAAGAGATAGATAGAAAACTGTCAAAAGTATCGCTCACACATAACCCTTTAATGTCATTCCCTTGGGTTTTTTTAAGTTTGGTTTGCAGGAAAACGAAAACGTAAAAAAATTTTAAAAATTTGTTTTAAAAAGTTCATAGTAGGATTAAAGCCAGACCATGAGGTCTGAAAGTGGTAAATAATCCCTTACAGCATGCCCAGTTTTTAGACGACAAAATCGGATAGGTTTTCTCATAAAGTACGAAAAATTGTGAGGCAGCGTGGTGGAATCAGGCTCTCGTCAAAATAATCAAATTGAAGAAGCCTGCATTTTTCTGCAATTCCGCAAGTTTTTGTTTTTTTGGCCCCAACACCTTTCATGCCCATAAAAGAACTTATTTCTGTGTGAATGTTTCTGAAAAACATTGATTAAGGGCACAAAAAAAGGAAATTTTTAGTTACATCGGACTCTTAAGCTAAGGGAATAACCAATCTTTGGCGGCCATTTTCTCACTAATTTTTCCTCTGAAACCAGGTGACCCCCACCTCCTTCATTCGCAAATATCTCCACTTGTATTCAAAATAAATGGACATTTTTTTTATCTAAATAAAGACAAGTGAACAAGCTTTAAGATGATACCAATAACTCTACATGCCCAAAAATTGACGAGAGCGTGATTCCACCACGCTGCATCACAATTGGTGTCGTGACAATCGATGTAGAAAATTATAACAAATGAAACAAATATGTTACCAGCTTGGGGGGAAACAATCAACAGAAGAAATGGATAAGCCAAGCAAGAGATACAACGTGGGTGCAGTGGCGTCGCGTGGGTTGCAGACAAGGTGGTGCATAATTGGAAAGTGAGCAAAACTGCAATAAGCTTACTAGCGACTGTTAAAACTGTTATGAGAGGTAGGCAGGCGCTCTGGTGTGGTCTGTTCTTTCTATTGCTGTCTGCAAGTCTCTGTGTGTGTTTGTGTGTGCATGTGTGTGTGTGTGTGTGTGTGTGTGTGTGTGTGAGAGAGAGAGAGAGAGAGAGAGAGAGAGAGAGAGAAAGAGAGAGAGAGAGAGACAAAGAGAGAGTGAGTGTGATTGATGACCAAACCCTGTCTGTGTCTGATCGATCAGTAAAAAGCAGACAATGGAAACAGTACAATTTCTTTTTGGACAAGCTCAGCATAAGTCATTCCATACTATCCAGGACAGGTCGTAAAAGTACGGGCTGCCTTGTACGACATTATTAAAATTGTACATAGATATATCTAGAGCGAACATTTTTTTATTATTATTTTTGTGTGTGGTTTAAGCATCTTTTCACATAGGACACAAACTTATTAAAATTGTTTTAAGATGCAACCCCCTATTTGAAGACTAATTTTAGGGGGCTCTCGTGGCCTAGAGGTTAAGGTGTTGGCCTCTCATTCAAAGGTCTCGGGTTCGAATCCGGGTAGTGACCGAAAGATTTTCTTCTCTAAATGTGTCTCCTTTCACCTCCTTTCCTGCTCTCTAGCAATGTTCTGTCGTCTGCTTTCGTCTCTTCTTTCTGCCCCCACTCCCTCATCTCCTTTGCTCCCCTCCTCTAGGCTCCTGATTGTTTCTACAGCCTTTCTACTGCTACTCCTTGGCTTCTTCTTACTGCTGTCTTTCAGCCATACCCCTGATCTTCTGGTAGGAAAGATCTACACCTAGCCTTCTCGGACAAGGGCGAAAAATCTCGGAGGGCCCGTGTGCAAGTTGCGCACGTTAATGACCCCTTGGTGGTCTATAATCGATAAGAGTAGGCTTCGGCCGTCACCCGGGCAAAATTCAAAATTTCCTACCAACTGAAAGTTTAATGTTTCCCGCGCGCTCATATGACCTTTTGCAGTTGCGAACGCCATAAAACACTTACCCCCAAAAAAAAAGAAGACTGATTTTATTTCATCTTTGGTACTGGGTCTGCCCTAAAAATAA
>NW_004797457.1:1064312-1066812 GCF_000002075.1 Aplysia californica | reverse complement strand
GAAACCGGTTATGGAACACGTAGAGCATCAAAGAATAAAGTGATTCAGTCATCTGATGAGAATGTCACCAAATCTGTCAGCTGCACAAGCTTCATCATCCAGTGCCAGTTCTGCGACAGACATCGGCGATCATGGTTCTCCATTCATTCCTTTGCTCGGATGCTCTAAAAAAAAGCCACGTTTCCCTAATCTTTCCCGGTTACCCATTTGTTTAGGCTCCCCAAGTATGTTGTTCTGGGCCTTCTCCTACCTCGCTTACACAAGCTTACAACCTAGAATTGTCATATTCAAGGGCAAGGGTCTTCTTCTTCTTCTATCCCGTGGTTGGAGCAACCGTTGGGGCACCACTGCATTGGTAAACCAGCTCTCGCCATCTATTTTTGTCCTCTGCTCTCCTCAGATTGTCACCCATCGTCTTTCCTGTCCACTCTGTAATGTTGTCCTCCCATCTCCTTCTCTGCCTTCCTCTCTTTCTCTTTCCTTGTACAGTTCCTTGCAGGATTGTTTTGGCAAGTCCTGCGGTTCTTGTGACATGCCCATACCATTTTAGGGCAAGGGTAGAACACTCAAAAACTTGGCTGGGTGACGTTAAAAGAGGTCCTCCAAAATAATACCATAATATCCCTAACAGAAGACATCCATCTATCCATTGACGGAAACTTGCACCTTCCCCTGGACATGTCAATGTAACGATACAAGAAGAAGGGTAAAGTAAGTAACTAAGTTGTTATGTTTTGCAAACGTGAACCTGTTCACTGATGACCCATCAGCAATGTGTAGCTGTTAAGTGATAAGTGTTTTAAGGAATTGATTTGCGTTGTTTTACTTTTTTTTTCTTATTTCCTTTTTTTAAGGTATTCTCGTACACAATCTACCGGTGTATGTGCTGACTCAATTAGTGTCTTCGAAGTCTAACGACGAAGAAGATAGTTAGTTTCCTGGATTGGGGCAGTATTTTATAGATTATCTCTGTCTGTTTGTCTGTCTGTCTATCTGTCTGTCTATCTGTCTGTTTGTCTGTTTGAGTGTCTGTCGGTCGGTCTGTCAGAGAGGGTCGAAGCAAAACATGTACTAAATGATGAAAACTGTGTCAATCTTTTTCTCTTTTTCTTTCGGGGGGTGGGGGGGGGGGGTAAAGCATTAAAGTAACTTAACTTAATATTACAGAATTAGTTCTTGTCTACACCTTGCACACGGAATAACTGTATGGGCAGCCAATACTGGCATTTTGAATCGAATACGTTTTAAAAAGAAATGAAGCCACTCTCTAAAACACATCAGCAGCACTTGAGTCGTCCCCAACAAGTTTTCCTGATGAGAAGTTTTCACTTTTTAAACAGCATCAAACTACTTTACTTTCTTCTTTGTTTTAATTTGCCCACTTTACAAACACGGGATTGCTGTATGTTCAATACCCTTCTCAGGGACAGATTTAACAGATTTAGCAGATTTAATGAATTAAACAGATTCAGCAAAGGGGAGGAGGAGGAGGGGAGCGGAGGATGGGGGGAGAGGAGGGGGGGAGAAGGAGTCGAGGAAGTGGCTGAGGAGGCGGAAAAGGCTGCTGTGGGGTAGGAAAGAGAAGAAGAAATATCAGGCAATCACAACTATTACCAAACTTTCTGTGACATAACCATACCATGAAACAACAGTAGTAGCGGGTGTTCAAGGAAAGTAATTATGCCGAGACACCCTATAGTGCCGCCTTTTCAATCTCTTGCTATTATCTGATATCAATAAGCTTTGCGTCTTTTTCACCAAGGGGACAGCTCTCATTATCTCCGGTAAGTTAACGCGAGCAAGGTGGCAGATTGAACAAGAGATGCGAATTAATCAGATTCTTGTTGTAAGATCCCACACAAAGCTGCAGAGCTTGTCAATCCTTTAGAAGAAGTGATACAACAAGCTGGTAACGCCTTCCAAAAAGATAAGTGCTTGCCAAACTGGGCGATATAATCGCCTCCTTGTGGGCGAGTTGGTAATAATTTTAGTGGGCGGTTGAGATCATCCAAGTTCTGATACGTGCGATATTATTCAATGCCCCGTTTAGAAGTGAGACACGTAGGTAGGCGGTGTGAAAAGTACAGCCTCTATAACTTCGGGAAGTGGGCCCTGAATATTTCAAAAAGTTCAGTCGCAGTGATAGAGATTGATTACGTTTTGATCTAGCGTTGTGTTGCAGAGATTTGATTGATCATGTCCTTTTCCTCTTCATTCCGGCTGGCACTTACGGATTATATTATTATAAGACACGAGACGTAACTTTTTCGGGGAAAAAACGAAACAGCTGTACAGTGGAATTGCATCTATTAGACGACTAAAACAAAAAAGATTATAAACTTCTTTTGCTTCACTTCCCTCTCTATCTCTGTCTCTGTCCCTGTATCTCTCTGTCTCCCTTCCCCCCCTCTCTCTCTCTCTAACACTTTCTGGCTCTCCCTTTGTTATCTATCTATCTATCTATCTATCTATCTATCTATCTATCTATCTATCTATCTAT
>NW_004797457.1:1061526-1064160 GCF_000002075.1 Aplysia californica | reverse complement strand
GAGATTGCAACAACTACAGACGTATCTCACTGCTAAGCATCACTGGAAAAGCTTTCGCTAGGATCACCCTGAAGCGACTTCAGAAACTAGCAGAAAGAGTCCTACCAGAGAGCCAATGCGGTTTCAGATTAAACCGTTCAACAATGGACATGATCTTTTCTATTCGTCAGCAACAAGAAAAATGCAGGGAACAACAACTGCAATTACATACTGCGTTCGTCGATCTGACAAAGGCTTTTGATACAGTCAGTAGATCAGCACTGTACATGGTGCTTGGAAAAATTGGCCGTCACCCAATACTGCTACAGCTCACCATCTCATTCCACGAAGATATGAAGGCCACCATTCAGTTTGACGGTTCAACATCAAACAGTTTCAACATCAATAGCGGAGTAAAGCAAGGTTGTGTCTTAGCACCAACCCTTTTTAGCACTTATGTTGCTGTCTTACTACAACACGCATTTAAAGAGTCACCAGGGGATGTCTTCCTCCACTGAAGAACTGATGGGTCGCTCTTCATTCTTGTTCGACTCAAGGCCAAGACCCAGATCAACAAAACAGCAGTACGAGACCTTCTCTTCGCCGATGATGCTGCTCTTGTTGCTCACAGTGAATCAACCCTACAAACAATGATGGACCGCCTATCAACAGCATGCAAGGTCTTTAGTTTTGTCATCAGTGTTAAGAAAACAGTTATCCTTACTCAAGAAGGTGCAGAGCAGAGCCACATATGGCTGAACGACAAGGAACTTGAGACAGAGGACAAGTTCTGTTACCTGGTGTCTACCATCAGCTCTACTACATCACTTGATTATGAGATCAACACCAGGATAGGGAAAGCAGCAACAGTTTTTGAAAGGCTGACAAAACGAGCATGGGAAAACAAAAGATTAACCATCAAAACAAAGATCAAGATTTACTAAGCATGTGTCCTCAGCACACTCCTTTATGGATCTGAAACATGGACCTTGTACAGCAGACAAGAAAAGCGCCTCGACATTTTCCATCTCAGATGCTGCCGCAAGATCTTAGGCATTTCTTTTGCGCGACAAGATTACAAATGTTGAAGTGTTGGCACGGGCAAACCTCCAGAGCATGACAACTATCCTGTACTTTAAAAAGATTGAGATGGCTGGGCCATGTCAAGAGAAGAGACGACAACCAGATTCCAAAGCAACTTCTCTATGGAGAACTTGCCCGGGGAAAGAGACCAAGAGGAAGACCAAAATTGAGGTACAAAGACACCTGCAAAAACAACTTATCTCAGCTTGGAGTAGATGTTAACATCTGGGAAAAAAATAGCAGAGGACCGGAAAACATGGATGAAAATTATAAAGGAAAGAACTAAAATGTTAGAGAACAGCCTTAGAAACAACCAGGCTGAGAAGCGCCAACGACAAAAGGAAAACAGCGGAAATACAGAGCTTCGATCTACGACACATACACGCAAGCACTGCAACAGAATCTGCGCTTCAAACATAGGAAGAATTAGTCATGAAAGAAGCTGCACGAAGACAACCTTGACACCATCTTAAGCTGAATTGACCGTTTGCATAGACGAAAAAAGCCATATATATATATATATACCCAACGGCAATAGAAACGTTCCCTTTTGTTGTTGTTTTTTTGTAACTGCGCCCTTGTTCACATGAGTTAGTGAACGAAATTTCGCACATGACTCACAATGTACCCAACACTGACTCCGCGCTGATCTTTGTCTTGAACAAAAATTTAACCACGTGGTCACGTGAGCCTCGTGCAAATTAACACATTTTGTGACTAAAGTTCCACCGAAACTATGACACTTCTAAACTGTGTTTAGATAAACGCATCAGCAACTTTAGAACCGAAAAAAAAACACAAGTTACATTGGCATTCCAGCTGGTTTTTGTCGTCTTAAATTGCTGTACAAGATGCCAAGGTTAAGCCCCGAGGAGCGCTGTTGGGCAATTTGAATACTGCAAGCTGTACTATCGGCCCGTAGAGTGGCACGGATGCTTCATTGTTCCCATCCTACCTTCAATATCCTGAAAGGTTGGTTCCAAGTTATCGGGGGTACACCTGACAGACCCAGACCAGGCAGACAGCAGGTCGATACTGCCCAAAAAGACAGACAGATAATGCTCTGGTATCTTTGAAATCCCTTTCTCAGCTCTTCACGTCAGTTTCACACAGACACTGAAAGAGTTTTCAGCTATAGAAGGATAAAACTACGGCCTTAAAGCACATTCGGACATCGAGCAAGGCGGTCTTATAATTAAAAATGTTTGCAGTATTTCCAATAATTACGCTTCAACTGACTCCCGAAACGACATTAACATTGTACAACGACTGAGACAAGCTTTGATTCAAGAGTGGAGACGTGGATCGCCTCAACAATTAATTAAAATAAGAAACAAAAAAACCGACTCGATCAATGCGCAGAACGTGCCAAGCTTGCATCATTGCAAGGGGCTACCATGCACGCTACTGGCGTGACAGTTTGAAATCAAAGGGTACCGGTTTGTGCTTAACACTGTGCCACTACATGAGACATCAGCAAGAAACATTAACACTGTGCCACTACATGAGACATCAGCAAGAAACATTAACACTGTGCCACTACATGAGACATCAGCAAGAAACATTAACACT
>NW_004797457.1:1057913-1060250 GCF_000002075.1 Aplysia californica | reverse complement strand
TCTCTCTCTCTCTCTCTCTCTCTCTCTCTCTGTGTGTGTATGTATGTATTTTTACATATATTTGTAGTGAATAATGCTTGCTGGTTTTGAGGGTTTCTTTTGCTTTTGCTTTGAAAGTTTTCATAGTACCTTTCAAAACTGAACCGAATGGAATCCGAATCCGAAGATTTTGAGATATTATCTATTTCTTCTGTTCTAAAAAAATGTTTCTTTCTTATATGATTGCTTGACGGTTTTCGGCTCTGACGATACATGTTCTTATATATGATTATTATGATGGGCAGAACATACGACAGCAACTCCTGTGACGACCATTTTCTGCCCAGATATTAATCTTGTTTCAACAACCCGGGTTTTTCAAAACAGGATAGCTTTTTGCTCTCCGAAATTGCCTGAATTGCTTCGATAAGGGCTCAAAATGTTTCATCATTTTATTTGATAACTACAGAAATATTGGTCCGAGGTGTTTTTGAGGCTTTCCTTCTATTCTTATCAGAAATTGACTTTGATTCGATTCCCCCACAGTAAGAACTCAAAACAGTTTGGAAAAAAGGCCAAGCCAAAAGGGTGTTGTACATGTATAACTAATGGAGTACATGATATATTTCTCGTTACTGGATGCTTTATGCTTTATGTACTGATTGGCGTTTCAATAATACTCATTTTTATTTCAGCTCGTCCTAGTATCGTTACAGAAAAAGCTCCTTCACCTCACCATTTCCCCTAATTGTTCACCTATCTCTTCTTAATCTGTGGTTTTCTGTTCAGCCACATACATGTGCTGACGTCGAAGGCTTGAACCCCAGACCTGTGGTAACCCTCTCTAACGGCCTGGAAGTCGTCTGTGACACGGTGACCGCGAATGGAGGCTGGATCGTGATACAGGTAACAATCAAGATTGTTTGACTGTTACAGTACGACATGCTGTACTCTTACCTGTCAATCTCAGCTCGTACAATCAAATTTACAGCAGTGACGTCGATGGCTTAGCTGTAGGGCTGCCGTCTAGCAACCGTAAGGTCATGGGTTCTATTCCTTGACTGATCCCAACGTTGTCTTACTGGGAAATACACTTTACAACAAAAAATGTCCTCACTTTCCTCGGGTGGGAATTTTCCGAGTGTGCCCTGGGCGGTGAAAAATTTTGTCGGCATGTTATTGTTTGAGCGCCTGTTTAGTAGTGGGCTGGACTTGATGCAACAAGCAAAATAGACAAAAAGAAAAAGAGGCAGACCACCGCTTCTCTCATTAGAAACATCAGAGAATCCCGCAGCTTAGAAATGTGTGAGGTCAACAGACCAGCGAAGACCGTAAGAGATGGAGGAAGATGACTGTCAGTGCCATTGAGCGGAGTGGCCAACAGCTCAGCCGGCGATGCTAATAAGTAGACAAGAGAACATAAACATTTCCTGTGGTGGCGACAGACGCCTGCAAGTGCCCCCCCCCCCTCCTCAGTCTGCAAAGATTCTGCATCCCACACTGTCCCGGGTGACCTGGTGGCCACTGTCAAAGCAGCCAGCCTCTTATTATTGTTATCTAAATTGTGGAGAGGGCGCACCGTTAGCTAAACTGATATCATTATCTTCTTCTTCTTCTATCCCGTGGTTGGGGCAACCGGTTGGGGCACCACTGCATCTGACAACCAGCTCTCGCCACTTCTCTTTGTCCTCTGCTTTCCTCAGATTATCACCCATCGTCTTTCCTGTCCACTCTGTAATGTTGTCCTCCCATCTCCTTCTTTGCCTTCCTCTCTTTCTCTTTCCTTGTACACTGATATCATACTGGACTACAAAGCAGATGGTCCTGGTTCGAATCCCCAACATGGTGTTCTGAACTTGGGTTGCTTTAGGGAGTGTATTTGACTCGGTCCTTTCGGAAATAGACGTTGAACTCGGAGGTTCCGCCTCTTAAATAACCTTACAGTGTTAAAATAGGCTTTAAACGTATACAGTGCTCAATTGTATGGATGATGACACTTGACACTAACAACCATGTCCTATTGATTTATATTTTTTTCTTTGCAATGAATTGACAGAGACGAGCTTCGGCTGACGTGGACTTTTACCAGGGCTGGGCAAGCTACAAGTACGGCTTTGGCGACCCCCATGGCAATTTCTGGCTGGGTCTGGAGAAAGTCCACCAGTTAACAACCCAGGCAAGTATTTGCTTCTTCAATGTCGATAGAGAGGGTCGCTATACATGCACGATGTACCCTGCTGTTGTTGGTGGTGGTTGTAGTGGTGGTTGTTATTGTTCCAGCTGTTGTTGTTGTTGTTGTTGTTGATACTCTTATCTTTTTAAAGTATGTTAATAATGAAAATAGTAGTAGGTCTACAT
>NW_004797457.1:1043891-1057350 GCF_000002075.1 Aplysia californica | reverse complement strand
GGGTGTTAGTTTTTTGTTTGGCTTTTGTTTTTGTTTGTTTGCTTGGTAAGTTTTGTACGGCCCTTTCAACTGTATAAGGCCAAATGGGGCGTGCGGGACACATTAGGCCGTTTCAGTTTGGTAGGAATTAAGTGCGAATTTTGCGCAAGTGGCTGCTGAAGCCTACTTTTATTGATTTAGGACCACCAAGGGATCTTTAATTTGTGCAACCTGCACACGGGACGACCGAGATTTCCCCCTTTATCTGAGAAGGCTAAGCGTTCTGTTTGCCAACCCTAAGATCAGGGGTGTGGCTGAAAGACGGCTGTAAGAAGGAGTCAGGAGTAGCACTAGAAAGAAGTCAGGAGCCAAGAGGGGGGGGGGGGGGGGAGAAAGTGGAGATGAAAACAGAGGACAGAATATGATAAGGAAGCAGGAGGGGAAGTGAAAGGAGAACATTTTATAGACAGGAATATTTTCGGTCACTCTCAGGTTTTGAACCCGGGAATTATTGAACGAGAGGCGATCACCTTAACTCTCGACCTCGAGAGCCCCCTGACTTCTGTCCGCGGACATATTTATTGTGGCACCACGACTGCTTTTTTCTACAACGCACCTTCATGGGCGAGCACATCATTGTATGTATGTGTCACCTATAGTCAGTAAACGTTAATTTGGAACGCCATCCTTTAGATTTTAATAGTGTCTCTAGCGCATGACGTCACGGCTACCTAAATGTAGCCTTCCAGAGAGAGGAGACCTTTTATCTATGTGGACAGCAGATCAAGTCAGTTCCTAATGTGAGGCCAACATTACTTTGCATATTCTCTTCCTCAGAGGCGGTATGAACTTCGGGTCGATCTGGGCTTCAACGGCAACACGTATTATGCTAGTTACAGTAACTTTTCTCTGCATGGTGAACCGGAGAACTACGCCCTACAGATAGCCGGGTATTCTGGCAACGCTTCAGACCCACTCACAGCCCTCAACGGCACGCCCTTCTCAACCAAAGACCGAGACAACGATGCCTATTCCAGTAGCTGTGCAGCAACGTACCACGGAGCTTGGTGGTATACCTCATGTCACGAAAGTAATCTCAACGGGGACTGGGGAAACACAAATTATGCTTTGGGCCTGACTTGGCATCCACTAACAGGTTATCATGACACTGTCTCCTTCAGCGAAATGAAAATCCGACCGCTTGATAACTGACAACATTGCGACACTGACAGTTACTTAATTTGATTGCTTTTTAGAAATCCATTTGTTTGTTTGTTTGTTTGTTTCCGTGCTTGTTTTGTTGTTGTTGTTGTTGTTGTTGTTGTTGTTGTTGTTGTTGTTGTTGTTGTTGTTGTTGTTGTTTTCAGTGGGAGGTAAACAACACTGATACAACAATAGCAAGATTGCAAAAATGTAAACCTGTATTCTTTCCATCTTTGCGGTCAATTTTTATGTGTTCGTGACAGTGGTTTTCCCCCCCCCCCCTTCTTACTTAAAAAAAACCCCTCAAGTTTAATGCTTATTTCTGTTTTTATACAGGATGACACCAAAAAAGCTAAAGACCCTAATTTTTTATTGTCTCCTCTCTGAGTGCAAAGTTATAATTTAACTAGCTGGGCCCCATTTCGATGAAAGGAATGATCGGTGCATTAACCTCAACTGAAAGTCATTGGCCTACTATATTTACAATCTACTGGAATGGAGCAATAAATCCTGTGAGATGCAAAAAATTAGAAGGTTATAGATATAGTGATTATCATGTATAGATTGATTCTCTATTCTGCTTTCGTGGTTGCGAACTCCAGAATTTCAAAGGTGTGGAAACATTGCGCACGGCTAGCGAACGGAAACCTCACTTGTTTACAATACTTTCCCAAGTAAAGATCTAAACGAAACTAATGAAAAACAAAAAAATTAAACTACAGTGACTTCAGACTCCTCAATAAAACTGAGCACCCTTTAAATGATTCTGAACCACCTTTAATTTGGTCAAATTCGAAAGTTAAGTGGTTCGGAAGTTTTAGGCGCCAAAGTGACGAACTTTCACAAATATAATATATGTATAGATGATGAACTTGACTTAGCGTCAAGGAAAATTAGCCACTTCACTATTGTAGAGACTTTTGTACTGTACTCTCATTGTAATCTACCAAACTGGTTCACTGTTCTTTTTTCTACTGGTTATATTGATGACGTTTTATAAAACGTATTTGCAACATGTGGAGTTTCTATATATATTATTTCTTTATTTACAGCTTTCTTGAATGAATATTTTATCTTGTCTGTACAAAAGTAGATGGAACCGACTCAGCACTGAAATAGGCAAGTTCATCGAAATAGGGAAAGACGTGCAAATAAGTCCGTTGTATACATAATGCATTTTTTTGCAAGAATGAATGCAGTTCGTTTGCTGTGTTTCTATAAACTCTATGGATAAGATTTTACCAGAATTGATGAACAATAAAAAAAAAACCCCATAAGTATAAGTATATTCAAGTGTGTATTTACATTATTATTCTCATACACATCTTAAGATCACGTGGAGGCAGATACATTCCACCAAGTACTAACAAAGAAAGAAACAAAGGAATTTTCCTAACATCTGCAAAAAGGATGCCGTTGAAGTGAAGTTTAATGCGTGCTATTGTTGACTTTTTGTCTAATCACATAATGTTATACGAATATACTATCTACATTAATAGAACCTTTTAAAGTTTGTGATAAATTCCTATATGTTGTATCATTCTCAGCTTTATTTTTCTCTTTGTCGGAATTCTTAAATAAAAATAATATACAATAAATCCCTTGTATATCCACAAGTGTTTCCCCCATTTCTTCACAGCCTCAGAAAAATTTCAACAAGAGCAATAACATATTATCTTATCTTATCTTATCTTATCTTATCTTATCTTATCTTATCTTATCTTATCTTATCTTATCTTATCTTATCTTATCTTATCTTATCTTCATACCAAGAAATCAATTTTGACGGAAAATGCAAAATGTTATAGGTGTGTCCCCCTTTCATCAGTGTAAGGTTGTTGGAGAGGTGATACCTCCAAATTCACCGTCGCTCTCCGATATGGCCGAGCCAATTGATGAAATGTTGTCCAAACTTGATAGGAATGAGATTACGAATGTGCTTTTGAAAAAGAGATGTTGATAGACAGGAGGTGTCTGAGGTGTTCTGGTTAAGCGATATGTTGATAGACAGGACATGTCTTTTTAATTTAGTAGAGGTTTTACTGCGCTCGCAACAGCATAAGATCATACGAGTGCCAGAAGATTAGAGGTGTTACATGAGAGTGACAAACATAAAAAAGAAGAAGGGGAGATAAGGACGATAGGTGTTTGATAGGAAAGAAGAAGCAAACCACACCAGACCACCCCCCAACCACCCACAGGACGTGTCTGTGGTGTGATGGTTCAGCTATATGTTGTTCTGACGTGAGTTGGACTCGTTAGTTGGGAAGTCTATTTCGTCGTGTCTTTCTGCTTGGATACTTCATCCCCCTAAAGGCCCGGTTACACATAGCGACAAATTGGACAAAAATTGGATGATCTATGGTTCATTCGACAAATCGGCACGTGTAGCCGCAAAATACTTTAAAAATTGGACGGTCGGACGAGGGACTGGAAACCCCATCGAGAAATCAAGAGCCACCTATATTGAGACATGCAGATCCCACGAATAGCTGTGGACGATTAAGTTCAGAGACGACTGCCCCGATTGCAGGCAAGCAATTAGATTCGTTGTATGCAAGGACTGTACGTTTTAGCGAACTGTGTAGTCTGTTTACACGTTCCGATCTATCGTCATATTCTCCCACGATACGTGAGATTCCTTCTCCTTGCGTCAAAGAGCTGCTATTTTTCTTTGCAACGACAGCCACAAAATAACGTATTATCTTGTTACTTATTAGGAAAACAAAGAAAAAGAAGTCCATTTGGACAGCAACAAAAACAGGCTTTTAAAGTGCATTCGTCTGATCCTGCCCGATATCAATTTTTAAAAAGTTCTTTCTTGATATTGTTCAGAGTTTGCTTAGGTCTACTTTTTAATCTCAAAAGTTTTTTGTTGTATCTTGATTAAAATGTTTGCAAAATGGCGTAAACTATTCATATACCCGCTCCCCCTCTTAATTGCTACTGAAGTCTTTGGCTTTCCAAAGACATTCATGGGACCTGTTCATCTGAATAAAGAAAAGAAGAATATCTTTTGACTAAGTCACCGTTCTGCTCAGTGACTACAGTGTTAAGGTAGAAGCTTTGACGTCAGATGTGTTACACACTAGGTGAACTTAATACATGACTTCACTATTAATTGAAAAAATAGAATGTTTGTAAAGTTTACACCACGCATCAAGTCAGATTACTGAGCCACGAGGCTTATTTTGGTAGGCTGACTCAAAAAATGAAGTCCGTTTTTAGCAGCAATAAATTATCGCAATATAAAAATGTTGCACGCAACATTTAATCCCGCACGGCAGCAAATTTCAAAAGGATTCTGCGTCCCAGTTGGGCTCTCCCAAATCTGACCCAGTTCTCTCAAAGTTATAGTGTATAATCGTGGCTCCCGTCTATAAAAAGGATTCGGCTAAAACAGGGATGTCACTTCGGCCCCGGCTGTCCTGTTGTAGCCGGGGCCCACTGTGCAAATTCTAAGGACTTGTGTCATTTTACAAATAGTTTGAAATAATTCTCTGACATCTTCCTAGTTTAGTTACAGGTGCACAATAAAAAGCCACATTGTTCAACAAAGAGTAAAACATGATGATGATGGATGGCTTTCTGTGCTGTTCTGGGACCGGGTCGGAAGTGGGGATCTCGGAACTGACCCAGTTCCTTCTTTTTTTTTTTGGTAGATGTTTTACGGCGCTCGCAACTGCATGAGGTCATATGAGCGCCAAGGAGTGGATGCCAACAGAGAAGTCCTTGCAGGGAATTAGACTTACTCTGCTCACGTCTCTAGCTTCAACAGCACAAAGTCTGCTTCAACTATCAAGGCACCCCGGAAATAGCGGATCACAAGAGTGGACAAACACAAGTAGAGGAAAATGAAGATAATAAGGATTTGGAAAGAAAATGCAGCAGTTCCCTGTTGTAGTTCAAGCAGTTATGAGCATGACGTTGGATCAGCCCTTGTACAATTCTACTGTGCATTAGAACGAGAAATGCCCCCCCCCCCCTTTTGGGAATGGCCTAAAGACACTTCAGTCAGTGGCACCGCCCTGGGTGGGGGGGGGGGGGGGGGGGGTAACCCAGTTCCTATAGCCGTGTATTATTACATTTAAAGCTTGTTCGCTTTCGTCTGACTATGTTAAAAAAAAATTCGGACTCGTTTATCAATATACCTGTGCTCACGAAACTTTGCATTGTATTTCTATAGGCCAGCGACCAAACACAAATATTTCTCAAACAATTTTGATTCAGTAATAAAAAAAAAGGTTTCCTCTTTGGGCCTTATATTAAAAACCACTTTTTGGATGTATACACAGGATCACTAAAATAAATTATTACTTTCCGCACTATGAGACAAACTTTCGATCTAAGACGTATCCTTCAAGGGAAACAACTCGAGTACAATTCGAATAAAATAGATTTTGAGTGTGTCCCTTAATTTGCCCTCAGCTGAACCTGAAGCCCGACTATACCCAACGATATGTATGTATTGTGTCAGATTCGTCGAGCGCTAGGACTGTCCGTTTTATCGAATCGCGTAGTCTGTTCACACGTTCTAATCTATCGTTCCGTTTTCTTTCCGTCATAAAGCCGCCATGTCTATTTGCTTGCACCCTATGTGCTACTGCTTAGTAAAAGTTAATAAGAAAGGTGCTTATTTGGATAAAAGACTGCCTTTTGAAGTGAAATATATCCCCCCACACAAACCTCCATGCAGAGGTAGACCTCGCCAGTCCCACCCCTCATGCTTTCTGAGTTTTTGTTTTATTTTTGTTCTAATCACAATAAGTCTTTCGTTGCATGATGATTTAAATTTTGAAAAAAACCCACTCAAGTTCACCTATCTCTTAACGATTTACTACGGTAGTCTTTGGATTTAATTTTCCATATAGACATTCGTGGGCCTTGTACATTTGTTTGTTTTGGTAAGCATTTTACGGTGCTCGTAAATGCATATTAAGGTCACTTGAGCGCGCGAGATACATTAAGTAATTTCAGCTTGATAGGAATTCATTTTGAATTTTGCCCGGGTCGGGGCGGAAGCCTACTCATAACGATTTTAGGACTATCAAGGGTTTTTTAACGTGCACAACTTGGACACGAGACTTCCGAGATTTTTCCCCGCCCGAATTCGAGGAGGCTCGGTGTTCGGTCTGACCTACCTCCAAAGTCACGGGTGCGGCAAAAAGACAGCAGTAAAAAGAAGCCAGAAGTAGCAGTAGAAAGTCAAGAGTCCAGAGGACTGGAAAAATAGGGGGTGGTTGTTGGCGGGGGGGGGGGGGGGGGGGGGGGGGGGTGGGGACAGAAAGGGGAGATGAAAGCAGAGGACCGAACATGATTCTAATTAGAAAGCAGGAAAGGTGGTGAAAGGAGAAAATTTAAGAGAAGAACACTTTCTGTCGCTGTCAGGTTTCCAGCCTGGGACCTATTGAATGAAGGGCGAACATCGTACCTCTAGACCACCAGAGTTCGCCACTTGTACATTTAGAAAATAACAGAACAGTGTCTTTAGAAAAGGGTGGCCATACTGTACAAATACTGTATTGTGTGTTGAAGCTTTGTCTTGACTGCAGATGCTCAACGCACCGGGTGACCTTGACACCCAACTTCATCATTGACGATCAATTGATAAATATTTTTTTTTCCACTTCAAATACACACAAAACAATTTCAAATGCCGCACAGAAATAGAAAGACCAAATTACACCTAACAAATCCAAATACACAAATTTTAATGACGTCATAAAAAGTCTTAATACAACAACAACAACAATATATAAACATAGAAATCTCAAATGTAACACATAGCAAATTCAAATTCCCCATGGCAATTTCAAATGTAAATGTGCTTGAACTAGAGAATAAGGAGGCTAAAAGTATAAGAAGTGTAGATCTATCAAGGTAAGAAGTAAAAGGGTTTGGTTCTTTTTGCCACGCAAACGTTAGGTGAAAGCCGTGTGGGGCCACAAGGAAGAAATCACGTGAAACGAAACATATTGTTCAATTATTTTTTAAACCCGAAAATAAAGCCACATGTTTAAACCGAGACGAATGGTTATGTTAAAAATTAACAAACGTGCTGGTGCATTTAGAACTAATTGGATAAAATGCAAAGCCAAGTCTACTTATATTTATTTATTGTTGCACTACAAACCGCTGTGGCGTATAGGCTTGCATTGATCTGAAGACTGCTGTCGTATTCAATATAATCACATAATATTGGGTTTTTTGTTCCCTCAACTGGGCAAATGTTACCATCCTTTGTTGGTGAGTCTGATGAGTGATCATAATTTAGTCTCTTGCTTCTGCGAACATCTGTTTCAAATCGTATCCCCCCCCCCCAAATAATGTTTCAATGGTGAAATGGCACAGGTTTACCGCCCCTATCAACACTATTACGTTATTTAAGAGGCAAAACTTCCGAGATCAACGTCTATCCCCGAAAGGACCGATCCAAACGGGAAATTCGTGGAAAGTGCCTTTCCCTTTCCCAAGGACACAACGCCGACTCAAACTAAGGCTCGAACTCTAACCCCCGAACCCAAATCTCACGATTACAGGTCTGATAGCCTAACCACTAGGCTACCCACGCCACTAAATCATATTTTCAAGTTAAGAAACGTTTTCACAGATGGTAAGACATGGTATGCAGGTGGCAAGATATTTCACCCCGAGTATATTTGATGAAATGAAAATGCTAAATGAAGCACACACAAAAATAAATCAAAAATAAAAATGAAAATGAAAATAAACAAGTTTAAACAATAAAGAATGGCTATGATAAAAAAAACTGCTGGCATAAATATATAAAATAATATTGAAAAGTTATTACTGATTTGATGAAATGTAAGGCCAAGTCTACTTTTATATTTATACAAAAATACTACTACACTACAAGGCGCTTCAGCATTGGCTTGCATTGATGATCTGAAGGCCGCTGTCATATTCATTATATTATAAATAGTTCCGTCATCTGGGCAAGTGTGACCATTCTTTGTTGATGAGTCTGCTGAGTGAGCATAATTTGATCTTTTGCTTCACCGAGCCGAGCCTCGGTTTCAAATCGTATTTTCAAATTCCCAAGCCTTCACGTAGATGTTAAGAAAAGGTGTGTAGGGGGAAAGACATTTCACCACCAATCTTTTGATGAGTTGCTATTTAAAGCTTGCCTTAATGCACGAGCGTTGTTACATACAAAGCATACTTTGTTGTGGAGATTGTTGGAACAGTTTATTAGAGGGATGGGTTGAAATGATAGCTTCCATTAACTCTACTTGAAAGTCGTGAAAGACCAGGCCACCCTCGGCATTGACAGAAAATGTCATCGTGCTGTTTGGTCCCCTTCGACCCTGCACTACTCGAACAAAGCATTGACCACTCTGTGCTCTTCCTCGGTTTCTCTTCGCCAACAGCTTGGTACCAGCCTCATCGATGAAGGCAAATTCATACCGCTAAATGCTCTGCATCAGCCATGCTGCATATATTGGTGCCGGGTTGCTTCAGTCCTATCAGAATTTCTTTCCGCGGGAGCGTCCTCGGTATTTTATTGTATGGTGATCTATTTTCAGGAAACAAAAATTCACCCAAGCTTCGAAGCGTGAGCTCACTATTCATGCTATTCGAATACCACTGTCGAATGGTGGGTTTTTTTTTTCTTCTGATAGGCCCAGACCTAACTTCCCCTATTCAACATTCACTTACTGTTCACATTGCCCTCGAATGTTTTTTTCTTATATATACGATAAGCTCAGCTCTAACGTCCGCTGTTCGAAGCGCCGTCTAACTTTTTTTTTCTTCTATGTGATAAGTCCATCAATTTCAAAGCGCCAGTCACTGAGCGCGCGTGAGTTCTTGTAGCAAACAGCCCTTTGTGATGACATGACGTCACCGTTCACAGCGCTTCGACCTTCGAATAGCCTAGGGGAAGGGGAGCTTATTCCAGGCCCTGGTTTAGGCATGTGCTAGGCGTGCTTTCGCACAGGGCCTCGGGGCCAAGAGGAAACTATGACAAAAGTGTAAACAGAAGAAACAACATGCAATAAACGAAATGCAACCTGTCAGAATTCACCTGACATAATACGTCTTTTGCCTGCAAGCAGCCATGTTTCAGCTGGAGATGCTGAGAGAGAGGTGACAGAAGTACTAGATCTAAGTTTAGAGAAAAACGAAGGTGGGGAGATCACAGAAACAAATATAGATCTAGAGATTGATTACCGAGGTGATTATAGAGATAACGAGGATGTAGGGACATGTACATCTGCACTAAATGACAAGGAAATGTTTTTTTTTAATTGATAAAGGTCCGTCTAAATGCCAACACAGTGAGGGACCTTTTACAAATTCTAAAAGAATCTATAAAAGCCAAACCAGACTGTGCTCAAAGAGTCTATTTATTGCTACAAACGTGAACGGAGAAACATAAACAGAGAATGGCTTGTGTACTCTCCAAAACAAAGGAAACTATACTGCTTTGTGTGTAAATTATTCTCACGTACTGCAACATCCACGCTACCAGGTCTGGCCTCAACTGGATTTGATGATTGGTCTCACCCCCAAGCTATTGAAACTCATGAAAAATCACCAAGTCATATGAATTTTATTTTAACAAACCTAACAAAAAAGTGTGGCAACACGCTCACTTCAAAACTTGCGGAGCAAATTCGAGCAGAACAAGATTACTGGGAAAATGTGCTTCATCGAGTAATTGCAGTGATTTCTCTCCTTTTAGAGCGGGGTTTGGCATTCAGAGGAGATTAAGAAACTTTTGGTTCACTAAACAATGGAAACTTCATGGGATTGTTAGAGCTTATTGCCAAATTCGTCCGGTTTCTACATGAGCACATCAAGCATCATAGCAACAGAGGGTCTGGCCAAACATCCTATTTGTCAAAAACAATTTTTGAGGAAATAATACAACTGAGGGCCGATCAATTTAGAAGTTCGATTATCAATGACTCCAAACAAGCTGGGTACTTCAGTATATCAGTGGACTTGATACCCAAAGTTTCACATGCTGACTAACTCACTCTCATCCTTACATTTGCATCTCTCGAGGATGGGATTCCTACCGATAGTTTTTTTTTTCTTTTTTTTTAAAACTTCAAGACCACACAGGAAATGGCATGGCAGAGCTGGTTCTATACTATTTTGATAAAATTGGAATCGATTTCAGTAAATGTAGAGGTCAGTCATACGACCATGCAGCCAACATGTCTGACAAGTATAATGAAGTCCAACACAGAATTTTGGAGAAAAACAAATGTGCAAAATTCCCTCCATGTGCCGGCCATTCTCTTAACCTTATAGGGCGTGCCGCTGTTGATTCATGCTTGGAGGTAGTTAATTTCTTTGGGATCGTAAACCAATTATACTGTTTTTTCTCTGCTTCAACAAAACGGTGGGCCATTCTGAAATGCTCCTTATCACCAGAGTCCAGAGTCGTCCAACATTTATCTGATACAAGGTGGGGGGCTCATGCAAAAGCTACTTCTGCAGTTAAGGATAGCTTCCCTCAACTAATGGAGGATTTGCAAAGCATTCAAGATGATACCAATGAGAAGGGTGATACCAGACGACAGGCCGGAACTCTGCAACAAAGGATGGAAGAATTGGAATTTCTCTTCATGCTACGTCTTTCGACAATTCTACTTGGACATTTCCACAAAGTCAGCAAGACATTGCAGAAAATCTGAGGTGACGTTGAATACTTGTACAAATCTTTATACTACTCTGCAAGACTTTGTTTAACAACTCGGGACAACTTTGACAAAATTGAGCAAAATGCACAGCAAACATTGCCAGGTGTTGACTACAAAACTCCCAGAAGAAAAAGAATAACACATGCGGGTGATGGCCTTTCTCCCGACGCACTAGACAAACAACATGCCTGAAAGGGAAAGGTTCAAAGTAAGATATTTCTTTACAACAATTGATTGACACTTTGTCAACCAATCTCATGAAAAGAGCAACTGTATACAAAGAGGTATCAGGACAATTTTTATTCTTGCAAGAATTAGATACAAGCATAATGAAAATTCAAGACAATGTTAAAAATATGACTGCACAATACCCGAATGATGTGGACCCCAACCTTGCGGATGAGCTTGTGCACTTTCAGAGATATCAGAAACAAAATAACATCCTGAAAAAGAAAAACATGGCTACCAAGAAATGTATAACGTGCTCACAATAGACAACATTCAGGCAGCTTGCCCCAACGTCGAGATCACCCTCAGACTATTTCTTACCCAGATGGTGACAAACTGTAATGGCGAGAGATCATTTTCAAGACTGAAAAGAATAAAGAATGAAGCAAGATCTCCAATGGCCCATGGGAGGTTGCCAGATCTCAGCATCTTCAACACTGAGTCAGACAAACTCAGGAAACAGGATTTCAATGACACAATTGAGGCCTTCGCAATAATAAAAAAAAGCCAGGAAAGAGCCTTTGCAGTTTAATATTTTAGGGTAAGATTTGTTCATTTTTGACAGGAAGATATGCGCAACTATCAGTGGCAGGGGCGGTGGCGGCAGCAGCAGCAGCGGCAGCAGCAGCAGCAGCAACAACAACAACAACAACAACAACAACAACAACAGCGACGAGCGAATGTTGCTAATTTAAACATAACAATTTTTTTTTTTTTGGGGGGGGGGGGGGGGGGGAGGTCTCCAGCCGATCAGTAGCACAGGGTCTCGAGATGCCTAAATCTGGGCCTGCTTATTGCGACGGCTAACGTCAAGAGTTTAAAAAAAAAATCACTGCGTTTCAAGAGTCAACTGCCCTTGTTTGAGCTATGGCATGACGAGTGAATAGTGAATACAGGTAGATCTATATGGGATATTCTCTCGAGGTCTCTAGAGGAATATTTTATATCTCTTGTGGGCTCCTCTAATCACTATGTCTCGTAACCATCAAACAAAGAGTATTTCTGTATATTTATCGCAATGGTTTTGGATATATGCTCCAATTTTACTACCTTTGAGAAAAAATAGATGAAAATCCATTATCTGTTTTTAAAAGAATAAGATCACACGGAATTTTAATGGCTCTGCCATGGTTCGAATAGCTGTGAATAGTTGAAAAATCATGAATGTCGAATAGCAAAGTCGATTGAGCTCAGTTCTACTGTTCACCCTAAAAGGATTCTGCTTATGGTTGTCGTCAACTCAGTTTGAGCACATTAAATATGTCTCTCACGCTGAATAATCTTAGTGGAGGATATTTGCTTTTGCTAGCCAATACAACTTTTGAACTTGCTATTGTGTTACCTTTGAATTTGCAATTTGCACATTTGAACTTGTTACGCACAATGGTGCACTAAAATTTCCTATTGAGCATTTGAATTTTCTATGTAGCATTTGAACTTGCTATGTGGCATTTGTATTTCATTTCTTATGTGTCCTTTTGATCTGAACCCCCCCCTCCCCCAACCCAACATGTATATAAAACTGCTAAAGTTTTCATAATATCGCATCATAATATCGCTTCCCCGCGACTTGCTTTGTTTATTGGTACGCTGATTCCGAATATGAAATCAATTTTTAGCTAAGGTAATTATTTTTAAAAATTTGTGTCCTAAATTTAATTTTGCGCAGCGGGCAAATTTCTAAGCGAATCAACGTCACAGCATGTCCCCCCCAAATCTGACCGAGATCTCAAAAAAAAAAAATATCAAGCAGCGCTTGAATTCTGGACCTGGTCTCTTACTATGGGGACAAGATAATTAAGGGAGTTGCACGCCCTTGGTTGACGTAACATTGAGAGGCAGGGAATAAGTCATCTGAGAGACACTCAGTAAAAATCAGTCGCACTCAGGACGACGACAAGACTGCATTGTCACATCATCGATCCTGGACGGGGGCCCCCTGACAGACCACGAATCATCGGTCCGCCAGGTAACTTTACAGTCTCTGAGCCATCGTTCAAATGTCCAAGTTTTGTGCAATTTTGCGTTCACGAGCAACGATTTGTCGTATGGTCGATAGATCGTCTAGTTTTTGTACAATTTATAGTTACGTGTAACCAGGACCATTGACGAAGCGTCTAAATAATAAAATAATCACTGCTTCCCTTCCTAATTTTGAAACATTTTCGCAGTCAAATTCAGTTTTGAATTGCATGTAGTTGGAACAATCGTGTATTCGTTCGCTGTTGCATCCCCTGAATTGTAAGCGGAATATTTATATTTCGTCGGCCGGCTGTTACAATGTACCACGCCCAGCATTTCGACAATCATTAAAAGAAATTAGTTTCTTAATTTAATATGTGGTATAGGTTGCCTGTGCTTAAGAATTATCC
>NW_004797457.1:1039597-1040593 GCF_000002075.1 Aplysia californica | reverse complement strand
TTGTTGTTGTTGTTGTTGTTGTTGTTGTTGTTGTTCTTCTTCTTCTTCTTCTTCTTCTTCTTCTTCTACAGGGGGCTCTCGTGGCCTAGAGGTTAAGGTGTTCGCCTTTCATTTAAAGGTCCCGGGCTCGAATCCGGGTAGTGACCGAAAAAACATTCTTATCTAAAATTGTCTCTTTTCAGCTCCTTTCCTGCTCTCTTGCAATCTTCTGTCGTCTGCTTTCGTCTCCACATTCTGCCCCCACCCCTCGCCTCCTTTGCCCCCTCCTCTGGGATCCTGACTCTTTCTGCAGCTTTTCTACTGCTGCTCCTTGTTACTGCTGTCTTTCAGCCACACCCCTGATCTTCTGGTAGGAAGGATCTACACCTAGCCTTCTCGGACAAGGGCGAAAAATCTCGGAGGGCCCGTGCTCAAGTTGCGCACTTTAAAGATCCTTAAACTTTGGTGGTCTAAAATCGAAAAGGGTTAGCTTCGGCCGACGCCCGGGCAAAATTCAAAATTTCCTACCAACTTAAAATGTTTAAAGTGTCCCGCGCGCTCATATGACCTTATTCAGTTGTGAGCGCCGCAAAAAACTTACTTTAAAAAAATCTTCTACAGTTTGCATTTACCTATTTCTCATCACACTAGACTTTTTAATTTTTCTGCATTAATCTTGAAAAATAAGAAAAAGAAGAACGTAAGTGTATGGGTTTAAAGGCCCCTATAATATCAACACTTTAAGGTTATTCAAAAGGCAAGGTCTAAAAAATTTAACGTCTGTCTCCGATAGGACTTAACCAAATAGGCTGAGAGCCTTGAAAACTCCTCAAAAAGACGACTCGAGTTCAAGAACACCCAATCTGGGATTCGAACAAGGGTCATCCACTCTGTAGTTCAGCATACCAACAGAGCAAAAGGAGCGCAAGAAGAAGAAGAAGAAGAAGAAGAAGAAGAAGAAGAAGAAGAAGAAGAAGAAGAAGAAGAAGAAGAAGAAGAAGAAGAAGAAGAAGAAGG
>NW_004797457.1:1035400-1036844 GCF_000002075.1 Aplysia californica | reverse complement strand
GGAGAGAGAGAGAGAGAGAGAGAGAGAGAGAGAGAGAGAGAGAGAGAGAGTGTGTCTCAACAATATCAGTTTAGCTAATTGCAAAGTAGAGATTATGAATCAGGGTGTTGTTAGTGTTAGTTCACCTAAGTCGATGAACCATACTGACTTCACAGATCATAAGTCCCTCCAAGTGATCCGAAAAGTTACCATGAGTAAGTCGACGAGAGTGTGTTGTTCCTCATGCACCCAAACGACAGGAATCATGAATACTACACACACTGTACACGTGATGTACATCACCATCCTCTGGATTCCAGAACTCAATGGTGTTGAAATTCACTTTTTTTTTGGGTGTATTGTTTTAGTTAGAGTTTTACGGCACTTGCAACACAAATAAAAATGGGTCATTATAAGTACTGAAGATTAGAGGTGATGTTTATTTACTTTTTTTTTTTCAATTCTGTAAAAGTCTAACGGTACTTGCAACACAGGTCACATCAGAGAGGGTTTACAGTAATAGTATTACTGTAAACTCTCTGGTCACATCATAAGTGTCGAAGATTAGAGGTTTTATAAGAGAGCAACAAACTCAAAAAAGGAGGAGAGATGAGGACAATAGACATTTGATGGGGAAGAAGGGAGCAAACCACCCCAGAACACCCGCCAACCACCCAATTAGAGATGTTACAAGAAAGTAATAGACACAAAAGAGAAAATTAAGAACCCACCAATCACACACGTTGGAATACATTAATTAGACAGACACCCCACCCTCTCTACCCCGACCCCCGTAATACAGTGAGAGCAAGCACGCTTTCACATTTAATTTTCTTTAAAATAACGGCACAAAGAGAAACACGTTCAAGTCTGCGTTCAGTTTTGTGTTGGTTTAGACGACGTGCACATATCCACGCAACTCGTATATGTCAGTAGTCTATTATTATAACAGATCGAGATCAGCGTGTTTATTCCAACATACCGAAACTGTCAACAACAACAAGCAAAGCGATCCAAAACACACAAACAGAATTACAGTTTTAATTTTTATAATTTGGGAGTACAAAATAATATGAAAAAAGGGAAATTAAACAAAACTTAAAAGAACAAAAGAACAAAACAAAACAACATGCATGTTGTCGGTATGTCATAAACTCGCGAGTCATTCGAGGGCACACTGATCCGGCTGCGGCTGTGGCTGCTGTTTCGTCCTGGTGAATGCGAACGCGGTAAACAACGTGTTTCCCTCCAACGCCTGGCCGCCCTTCTGTTACGTAAAGAGGGAAAAAAGGTAGAACAAAAACAAAAACACTCTACAAAAACAACACAAAAAACCCCTGCCTCGTAAAACTGAGCGACGGGCAACCCCTCTATTGATCCAGCACGCCCTCCCGCTACCACTTTGCTACCAGCCCGTTGCTGTTTTGTTCGTCGTCTTTCCTTTCTGTTTTATATCAGCCGACTG
>NW_004797457.1:1031549-1034926 GCF_000002075.1 Aplysia californica | reverse complement strand
GAAGGCCCAGGAAGTTGTCTCACTAACAAGGCAATCCCCAATGTCCGGATCGGATGCGGGAACAACTTTACTTCTACTTCTACGGCAAAGCGCTTACATTTTTGTATGTTATCCTGCTGGAATATGTACATGTATCCCTCTCTACCTATCATCACCATCATGACAGACATCGGCGAACATGGTTCTTGACTCATTTCTCCACTCGGATGCTCTAAAAATAAATTAAATCTAGATCAACATTATTATGTATAAAAATATTTTGTTCTGATCGTTCTCGGTTACCCACCAGTTAAATGTCTGTAAGTCAAAGTAACTGTTCTTGGTATATCCCTGTTTACCGGCGTCTGTGTTGTGGCCGGGTGGGGAGAATTTTTTTTAGCGAGTAGGCAACATTTTTGTGTGTTATCCTGCTGGAATATTGTATCCCTCTCAGCTCGGGTTGGTCTTGGCAGGAAGGATCGAAGCCAGCCTCCTAAATTATCTAAAGTGTGTCGATGGAGGCGTAGAGCACGCACGTTTACAATTAAAGTACCCTACTTCTTTTGTCTTCTAATTTTTCAATGAGAATAATAACGTTCAATACTACAATAGACTGATATGTCAATTTTAAGATTTGTCACATAAAAGAGAGCAAGAGAAAGCCAGATACTTCACCTGTTAAAATCACGTGGAGTTCAATGAAATTATTAGATTCGTTTTGTTGAACAAGGCCTGAGCACGCGACAGACACATCGTGCATGCTTTGTTTCTACATAGGAATCAAACTCTGGTCTTCTAAATGCTACGGCAAAGCGCTTAACTCTAAATCACTACCACGGACGCAGGTAAAAAGATTTCGGCTTTAAATTTTGACCAAACTCAATAAAAATTGGGAATGGCAATAACTTGTTTACTCTTGTCTGTCCGGGTAAATAGATATTCTTCCAATGCGTGTGTCACTGTAAGTGACACTCCTTTAGGTCAATGACCAAACAAAAATATTACATCATTGTCGAAAAATCTAAATCCAATAATAAAAAGGTATCATGGGCCCTACATTAAAAACGTCTGCCCTTTGGGTGTATGCCCTGAATCACTACTATAAGTGATTACAGTAGCCAGCAGACAGAACTGATTGCTCACTTTGAGTCAGCGACATAAAAACGTACAGTGTCAGAATGTACTTTTCCCCCCAGACTGTCTGCACGTCCCCATGTGAGTCTCGCGAAACACTCACCCGTCAGTTGGACCGTGGTTCACAGGCGGTCGGTCAAGTGTGGTGTTAAAAAGAAAATAGGTTAACACTAAGTCGATGCGTCAAGCGTAGCCCTGCGGATATGCCGTGAACTCCCTATTATTTTTATCCCCGTTAAGCTAAAATCAAAGATAACGTGTCGGAACCTTTGGTTGCAGTGGGCTGCCAGCATGCAAAGACACCTGAGAAGATTGACAAGAGCGGTTTGTTTGTATCCTGTTTTAACCGCAAATCGACAAAAGTGAGCAAGATATTGAAAGCATGTCCTTCATCGGTGCTGTTGTAAATTAATTCATTTTGACCTCTGGAGCAGAATGTAGGAACAGCAGATGTTGCCGTCTCATGTGATCACAACTCGGGCAATTGATCTTGTGTTGGCCTTTGCCTTTGTTACAAGTGTCTATGCCCTTTTTCCCAGCTCACACAAACTGGATTTTTGAAATACTCACTTAAGACACTTGATAGCATGTTGTTTCACAAAATCCGAGCCAATGCATTCAGTCACAGTATGAAACTAAACAGAGTGTTTAGACTACATAATAGTTCATGATGGTTACGTTATCTCTTTGTCAATAATGTTTAATGTAAAAGTTGTAACTCATCCAAAATAGATCAAGCAATAGTGCCATTAAATAGGCGTGCCTATTGACTTCATTGGCGAGCTGCATTTTATGATCTGATGATTACCCCTCACCCCCAACTATCAAGCTTTCACTATGAATGGTTTGACTTGCAAAAAGATTTTGGACATGGGTTTTCAGTTAGTTGGTTTGAAGGATATTATTATGATACTAGAGTTATAGATCGGATTTAATATGCCCTACCAGGAAACGGTGCGGCTGAAAAATGAAAAAGAATTTTGAAGATTTGTGCTAGTTAATTCAGTTACTTTTCTTTATCACATGCCATCGATTCTTTAATGGAAGGCTCAAGGGCGCAGGACAGTTGACCAATGGTCTGTTGGACACAGACAGAGTCCCCACGTACACAGTGACTTGGTGGTTGACGAGCGCTCCGGGGTGGTTTGCTCCTTCTTTCCCATCAAACATCTACCGCCCTTATCTCTTCTTTTTTTCTTTGTATGTTACTCTCTTGTAACACCTTTAATCTTTGGCACTTGTAGGACGTTATTGTGTTGGAAGTGACTTAAAACTCCTATCAAATTTTTAAAGAACGCTATGGCTGGCACACGACCGGACGTCGTCTGAAACTGGGCAATTTTTACAGACTTTTTACCAAACGGCAAATTCACATTTTTGGTATCTTTGATCAACGATTTTCAATAAAAGATACGCAGGAATGTGTTTTCTAAAGAGGGATAAAAAGTGTTGAGCCCACATTAACCCAGCGTCTGTGGTGTAGTGATTAGGATCTTCGCTGTTGCACGAAGGAGACCCGAGTTTGAAAAGTTCGATTCCCGAGTTGGGACATAGGATCTGAAGCCCGTCTCCTAAATTATATAAATTGTGTCGACGAGAGCTTAACAACCACCTACATAAACAAGGAAGCAAGAAGCAAATGTGGCAGAACTCGATACGCAAAAATGAAAGGGAAAATAGCTCTACAAACTTTCACTAATAGCTTGTTCACGTTCGTTTGACCCGCTTAAAACGAGATAAAATTAAATCACTCTGTATAATCTTCTAACATTTTTGCATACGTGCCTTAGATATTGTATTACAAAGATAATTTAAAAGCCCGTTTATAAAGGTGACTGCAAACTAAGGTTCCGACACGTTTTCCTTGACGTAGAATCTAAGCCTAAAGCGTGTAGAAAAATACTGAAGGGGATTTACTGTCTACAGCATAGATCGACCGACCCCTCAAACATATGAAAGTTGACATATTATTTTCCTTAGCACCGCACTTTATTAACGTTTGTCTGAAAAACACGATTCAAGAGACGGGGTGAGTACTTCTCGAGTCTAGAAGTTGGGGGGATAAAATGGACAGGCTAACACTGAAATAATAATACATGTATTATGGAGAGAAGGTGGGTGTAGAAGTTTACTGGATCAAGACTTTTTTGAAAAAATATATTTGTTTGGTTGCTGGCCTGCAGAAGTGCCATGCAAAGTTTCGTGGGATTAGATAGATTCCTAAATGAGCTAGAATTTTGTCACGCTGTCAGACGAAAGTGAAC
>NW_004797457.1:1028918-1029964 GCF_000002075.1 Aplysia californica | reverse complement strand
TATATATATTATGTATTATGTGTGTTTGTGTATGTGTGTGTGTGTCTGTATGTCTCTCTGTGTGTAGGCCTGTATATTTGAAATTTTATAGCGATTACTTCCTGGTTGATTTAATAATCTCTGTGATTCAGCAAAAACAATGTGTTTAGTCAAAATGTCATTTATTATCTTTATAATCCGTGACTAACAATGGTGTGTTTTGAATCTTTGTTTCCCTTGTGATGAAACAGAATCAAATGATACATCAAGACCTTGCCTTTTTAGGCCATTTTAACCCTTTCCCCACATATAATATTATATGTTATGTCTTTTTTTTCCAAGCGAGTGTGTGGTTTACAACCGTATTCACTGAAATAGAGAAACACCAATATCCAGTGGCTGGGTGAGCTACGCATGTACTTCCTATTTTCTTGTAATACCTTTAATTGATCTTTCGAACTTAAGACCCACTTGTGTTGCAAGTGCCGTAAAGCTCTTCCTTAAAATAAAACTTAACCCGAAGTGACAGACAGCATCTGTCGTGTAGCGCTAAAATGCTTCACTGTCGCACGCATGAGACAGGAGTTTGATTCCCGAGTGGGGAGAACATTTTTATCGAATATGTCAGTATCTTTGCTGGGATGTTGCATCCCTTTCAGCCCGGAATTACCCTGACGCCTGACGGATAGGGTCGGAAGCCAGTCTCCCAATAAATACTCTAAATTGTGTCAATGGTGGCATCAGTGGTCTAGTGGATTAGCTCTCGGATTCGCAACCGTAAGGTCTAGGGTTCGAATCCAAACAGGGCTCGACGTTGTGTCCATGGGAAAGGCGCTAATTTTTGTGAATTTTCCTCACTTCACCCAGGTGTGAATGGGTACCTGGCTACAGACAGCGAAAGATCTTGTCAGTTTGTTAGTGTTAAGAGAGCGTGCAATCCGCAGCCTGCACTGTATGCTTCCCGTGAAGTCGAGATTGTTTCTGAGTGTTCCAGGGTCAGCTGGGGGTATTGTGCTGGAGCGTGAATACGTGCTATCTAGTTAAATATACAATTATTATTATTATTA
>NW_004797457.1:1025010-1027415 GCF_000002075.1 Aplysia californica | reverse complement strand
CCTCTCGATCACTTCAAATACACAGCTCACCTCTTTTCTCCCACTCAGATCGTGCACAAAGGAAAAGAGAACCCCACAGCTTGGCAAGGTATGCTACTTTATATGTTACAAAAGCGCACTGAGGCCTACAAAAACGGTAGGCTATCAACATAAACCTTTTGCTAAAACTGTAAATTGCGGTTCCCTTCCTGCACAACAGAACCACCACCCTCCCCTCCCCCCGGCCCGTTTTTTTTTTTTAAAGAAGAGAAAATAGAGAAACCCCGAGGCAACATTATTAAATAACATTTCGAGTTCCAATTGATGGATTTCATTAAAGTACAGTGTATTTCCCAATATAGACCTACACCCATAAATGATGGCTTCTGAACATCTTTTAATTTTGGTGTTTATGTTTTGTTTTTTGTTTTTGTTTGTTTTTTTGTTTTTTTCAGCCGCAGAATGCAGATCTCGCGTGGTTGGTTCGTCCTTCGACAGTCGGGGCATCTGAGACTGCTGCATTTTGAGCACACAAGTCTTGGATTTGCTAGATGAACCTCGCTTGACAGACAGCTTGGTCCTTTCGTCTGTCTTTTCTCATTTTGTTTTTGTTAGCTTTGGGTTGGGTTTTTTTCTTTCAGTTTTCTTTAATACTATACTCTCAAACACATTTCATGCATATACTGTATTTAATAATATGGTATCATGTTTGTCAAGTCGGTCCTTTCAACAAGCCGCGGCCGGCATTTTTGGTGAAGCAGTTCGGCGCTTTGGCGCTGCACACAGGAGACCCAAGTTCGATTCCCCAGTGTTGATAATTCTTATTGAGTAGATTATCTGTGTCAGCTTTCTGCCTGGTCGAGGCCTACTTCCTAAATGTTCTAAAGTGTGTCGATAGGACGTAAAACATCTACATAAAAAACAAGGTTGGACACTGTAGCATGGCGTTGTTGTTATAACTGTTTTGACACGTTTTTGTTCTCCTAAAGTGTTTTCACTTCTACAGGCTAGATCTGTCGAAGCCTGGGAATCAACTTTTTTTTTTCGTGAGAGAGAAAAATTGTTTCCCTCTTTTCTAAAAATGCACCTTACATTAATTATCTTTCTTTTATTGTGCTGTTTTTCTACGTTTAGAATTTGAATTTCAATAAAACACTTATCGAACGCATACAACCGATACCAGAGATCAAGAAACAGCTCTAAAAGTAAGAATTCAAAATTCTGGGCTAAGTGCAACTGAACAGCTATCCAATGACCCGGCGTTAGTTAGTTGGGTGATCTCTGGGGTGTGTCCTTGAGCAAGACAAGATAAGCATAGCTAAAAAAAAAATTAAAAAAAATAAAACAGAGCGGCGCTGCATAGTGGCCACCACCAATGGCATGTTTGTGAAATTGTTCTGCATCGGTGTAATAGTAATAGTGAGTATTTTGATATTCTTAGTATATATGTTTGTGTATTTAAATAATATGTATTCATGTATGTATATTTATAGGGCTACCATTGAAACGTGTGAATCAACTTCCCTCCCAGGGATGCTTAAACTATTTTTAAAAGAGGTAGGCCTCGCAAAGGGTAAATTGTGCATTACGAGAAACGGAAATAACGTAATTGAAAATGCTTCAGAGTTGGCCTGCCACAAAAAACGGCATCTCCCCTCAACACTTAACGGCGAAAAAGAGGATGAAAAAGTAAAAGTGAAATAAGTTTTTTAATTTTTTAAAAACAATCATAGTCGTGCTTTCTGAGAATTCTCCTGTCCTGTTTGTACCCTCGAGATTCCAGTTTCCCATCCCGGAAGTCGAGAGTAGTCTGTTACTCTCATAAACTTGGTCTAGGCCTAGACCTGGTATGTTATTCGGATCGTGCCGAGAAGCACTCGCCCATCAGTGAGAGTTCTGCGAACGAAAGGAACGGATTCTGTTTGAGTCTGAGTCTGAGTCTGAGTCTTGGCGTAAGGAACGGATTCTGTCTGAGTCTGAGTCTGAGTCTTGGCGTACGCACACCGCCCTCCCTGCTTGACCCACTTTAGAATAATATTGTTGTTTTTCTTTCAGGCTCTTTTGATGGGCACCCGTGTTCTCTCTTGCCTTAGTTTCCATTTCCTCTCAATTGTTTCCCAATGCTTATCGTTCTGCCTTAAAATGTGCATGTCGTATGTAGTAGTATGTGTACGTTAGTCAAGATTTGATCACAAGAGAGATTATGTCAAAAACTGGTTCCGTGGATCAGACTCGGACCTTCATGTCGTGCTAGATCATTTTGACGTTTCATAGTCCTTCTGTGTGTCTTTTTGTTAATTCTGGTTATACTTTTGGGAAAAAGGACGGTCTCACGACTTGAAAACATTCAAATTGTGTGTGTTTATATTGAGTGTGCTTAATGTGTGTGTGTGTGTGTGTGTGTGTGTGTGTGTGTGTGTGTGTCT
>NW_004797457.1:1021430-1023274 GCF_000002075.1 Aplysia californica | reverse complement strand
TGGGTGGGTACCTAAAATGTAGCCCAGAGGGTATACACATATATAATATTCATTTATTTGTTTATTTGTTTATTTATATTATTAATATTATTTATTTATTTATTCATTTATTCCTGTGTCCATCTTCCGAAAGCTTCAGCCAATAGGAATTTCACAACATGACTTGGCCCTCTCATCTACTTGGGGAACTGTCACACTACTGGGACCATCCCCTTGACCCTATATGTCATTCCTTGATTTATTTTCTATACTTATTGAAAGTGGACTGGGCCTTTATTAAAAACAAATAAATAAATAAGTTGTTTGACTGAAGAGCGACTTTCTCAAGGATTTACAGAGTAAAACACAAAAGACGAAGGAAAAGAGAACTATGTTCATTCGTATGAAAGCAAGAAGAGGAGCATACATGTGTGTGCGTGGGTGTGGGTGTGTGAGTTTGCATGTGCGTGCGTGCGTGTGTGTGTGTGTGTGTGTGTGTGTGTGTGTGTGCTTGTGTGTGTGTGTGTGTGTATGTGTGTGTGTGTGTATGTGTGTGTGTGAGAGAGAGAGGAAAGAGAGACAGATGAGAGACAGAGAGAGAGATAGAGAGAGAAAGAGAGAGAGAAATATCCTATGAGTGAGAGATTTTTTTTAAGTCTGCAGGAGAAAGAGAGGGAAAAGTCACAGACGTTATCAAAAGAAACATGCCATTCAAAATAGCAAAAGAAGATCATGCAAGTTAAAGAAAGAACATTTAAAAGAAATATATCATAGGAGTAAGAGAAAAAAGGTCATACGAACGAGAAAGATGTTTTGTTTATTGAGCATCTACTCTATTAGATGTAAAGATGGCTCCAGGGTGGTGCCAGAAAACATGGCTTTAGCCTTGGGGTCGGGGAGGGGTAAGGGGTTTAGCATAACAAAGAGAACTATCATGGGAATTTTAGCCGGAATATTAAACAGGAGAGTTGAAAAATGTGTTTTGATAGAAGGATCCTGAGCTTGTTCTCGTGAGATCAAGAAACGGGTGGAATACAATTATAAGAGTGCTTCTTTCCAATCTCTGTCGCTGGAGACATTCTGTGGATGGAAAAAATAACGCGAAGTTTGTTCAGCGAAAAACAAACTTAAGAGACATAGAGCAGATTATGGACGAGGGGGGGGAGGGTGTGACTGCTCATACAGGCCTGTAGAATGCATAACAGCAACAGAATGTTTATCAAGAAACGTTCACTCCGGTCCTCAATACTTGACTGCGATGCTGGTGGGCTGGTTTCGAATCTGTCGAGAAAAAAAAGTGCATGGGTTAACGCCCCTGTCAACTCTATCAGGTTGTTTTAGAGGAGAGGCCTCCGAATTAAACGTCCCTTCTCCGATAAGACCGCCTGGCGAGAGAAGATCTTTTATACCAAGATTTCTTGAATACCGGTGATTATCATCATTTGGTCTCTTCAAGTCGTCCCATTACAATGGGAGTAGAAAAGATGCCAAACATTACATCCAGCTCTGAAAAACTGGCACACGAGCGAAATAAATGTGTAGGGTACACACGAGCTGAACGCATTGTGGCAGTATCCATTGTTGAAAAAAAGAATGGAAGTGCTATGGATGAGTGTCGGCTGGTATCGAAAACACGAACGATATGTGAATTAACACACTATAAGAAATGTGCAAAGACTCTCTTCGCTTCAGTTAGCTTGCCGAGTTGTTATCCCGATCTAATTTGTAGAGGACGGTCCCGGTTTGAAAATATGTAAATTTTGTCCTCAAGTTTTTTTGTTGTTTTCGTGGAAAAGGCTTCTCCACACCTACAAACACACACACACACACACACACACACACACACACACACACACACACACACA
>NW_004797457.1:1019572-1020882 GCF_000002075.1 Aplysia californica | reverse complement strand
TATATATACATACATATATACAAAGTTTTGTCCAGACTCAGAAGGGAGGTTGTGGAGTCACAGCGAGGCGCTTGTCTTTGATTTTAGAGTCCATTAAATGCTCCTTCGACCGTAAGCACAACACAACGAAGTCCTGGAGGTGCAGCCGCAAGGCTGTAGTAAGGCAATAGTACTCACGAACAACGGGTAACAAGATAGTTCACTCAACTCTTTGAGCCAATTATAAAGTGTTCTCAAAATTCGGTGGCGCCCTCTTAAAAAAAGCGAGGACTTTGCGAACAGTTACCCTAGATCTACTTAATTGTATGAAAAGCAATAAAAAGTGAAACTAACAAGTTGTGCTATTCCCAAGGAGATTATACAGTAAGGTTTGTTATAAGGTCCTAGGCTATTCCTTTTTTTTCTTCTGGAGAAACGAAAGATCGCTTCAAAACAAAGACTGCAGCGCCATCGGACGCACTGCGCGGACTTCCGCGGACACTTTTTTGGCTGAGCGAACAATCTTGTATGTACACAACCATGATGACACTATAACGGAGCCCGACACTCAGGTTTTTAAGGCCCGAAATGCTATTAAGAGAAAAGCGGACGAACAACCGACTGAAAGACAATCCAAGATAATTTGCAAAGCAGCTGTTTGGATGCCAAGCCTGAATATAAATGGAAAAAGGTGATAGATATAATCTATAACTTCAAGCGCATGTCTAACAATCTGGTATTCGAATCTGTATATTATTATGATTATGCTTCAGCTTTCAAATTAAGATTAATACTCTTTAAAGTGAACTTCAAAGAAAGCCCCTACGCGTTGAGATCCTGGAGCAAATGTGTGAAAGCGATGAAATCAGGTAAAAACGCGTTGAGGTCGAGATCACCAAATTTGTATGCCTTGATTTGTTATACTCGTATTTTAACATTTGTATGTTGGTTTTAATTCAAATTATTGTTTTTAAAACGTTTAGTTTTACACTTCTCAATGAGTGTTTATCCAGTTCGGTCCACAACCTTGAGTGTAATTTCAGTTTGGCCCCCGGACGATTGAGTTTGACACCTCTGCCATGAAAGGTTTCCAATTCGTTTTGGAATGCTGATTTTGTTAGGAGGGAATGGGGGAGGGGGGCTTGGGGCTGGGATGGGGAGGTCTTTGTTTGCAGTGTTGGTTTTTTGTTGTTGTTTTTTTAAGTTTGATTGTTTGTTTTGTTGGAGTGTATTTGTCTGTTTGTTTATCTGTCTATTTGTTTTAGTTTTGTTGGGGATCAATTTTCTTTGTTTGCTTCCTGTCCAGGCTTTAGGGACGAGATGGGTGGAGG
>NW_004797457.1:1018585-1019472 GCF_000002075.1 Aplysia californica | reverse complement strand
GCGGTTAGCGCGCTCGTCTCCGATGTGGAAAGTCCGGGTTCGAGCCTCGTTGTAGTAGTAGTAGGGAAATTTTACGTTACACGTCACTACAAAAACTATAAAGTCTTAGTTTAATTATTTTAACTTTTTAAAAAAATTGCGAAAATTGTTTGATATACATATTTTTTAATTTTTTTTAAAATCGCCAAATCTTTCTGCGGGCCGCAGAAAACTTTAGGAAGGACAGGATTAATTGGAAATCGATCAGTAGTACGGCCATCGATGCCTCAGACTATAGGCCTTCTCGAAAAGGGTCCCGGCTCAATTGAGCCTTTGTGTTCTGCCGACAAAACCTCTACATGTATTTTGATTGAAAGAGTAAGTGCAAAGGTAAGTGAATGTAAGGGTTTAACAAAAACATCCCTCTCATCACAAGTAATTTTAGAGTCAGGACCTCCGAATTTAACGTCCATCTCCGATAAGATCGAGCCAGTTGGGATGGGATTGGGAGCCTTGAAAACTCTAGAAAGCAACCGGGGTTCAGTAACGCCCTGTTGAGAATTCGAACCTGACCCTCTGTATCAACTGAGCAAACGGAGTGTCCCTAATTTGATCATTTGTTTCAGAAAAGGAAAGAACATCGACACAATAATCGTCACTTAGTGCTAGAAAAAAGTAAGATAGATGGACAAAAACATAGGAGGGAAAAATCGAAGTAGGATCTACCAGGGAGGCCCTCCAACCATCCACATATTTTGATTTAATTGATTACCTTTTTTTTCGAACTGATAAATAAACCGAGCTTGGTTTAAAATTGGGACTAATTCAGACTGCAGACTGCCAGAGCGCAAGGTCACTACTACTACTACTACTACTACTACTACTACTACTACTACTACTACTACTAC
>NW_004797457.1:1016308-1017588 GCF_000002075.1 Aplysia californica | reverse complement strand
CAAAGCACTGGACACATTTCACATTTTCAGTTGATAGGAAATTTTTTATTTTGCCGGAGTGGTGGTCGAGTCCTACTCTTATAGATTTTGGATCCTAAAGGGATCTTTAACGTGCGCAACTTGCACACGGAACCTCCGAGATTTTTCGCTCTTGTCCGAGAAGGCTAGGTGTAGAACTTTCTTACCGGAAGATCAGGGGTGTGGCTGAAAGACTGGAGCCAAGGAGTAGCAGTAGAAAAGCTGCAGAAAGAGTCAGGAGCCCAGAGGAGGGGGTAAAGGAGGTGAGGGGGTGGGGGTAGAAAGTGGAGACGAAAGCAGACGACAGAACATTGTTAGAGAGCAGGAACAGACATTTTAGAGAAGAAAATTCTCCGTCGCTATCCGGATTCGAACCCAGGACCTGTTGAATGAGAGGCGAACACCTTAGCCTCTAGAAAGCGTGAGCCCCCTTGGCTCTTTCTTCAATGTAAGTGTTTTTACGCCCCCATTGACACTATTTCTAATATATACATTTAGGAGGTGGACTTACAACCCTGGCTATGAGGGCCACCCCAGGCTGAGAGGGACACAACAACATCCCAGCAGAAAGACCGAGATACTCGATAAAAATGTTTTACTCAGTCGTGAATCGAAATCAGGTCTGCAGTACTCTGCAGTGTGCGACAGCGAAACAGGAAACGCCTAAGTAACCGCTACACCACAAGCGCCCGTGAACTGGCTCTGAAATTCCTTTAAAAAATCGTGACGTTTTCGTAACCTCCAGAATTAAATAATTACTAGTGACTAATTTCAATAGTATTTTAAATTAAAAATAAATAACGGTAATGAATCAATTGAATAATTAACAAAGTCCATCTCCCACCTCACGTAATTGTCTCCATATCCTCATTATCATGTATCCAGAAAATATAATTAAAAATATTAAAGGCAGGAATGCGTCAGGTGAAGTTTTAATTTTAATAGGAAGTCAGGAACCAGACAGTAGATATAACGGGAGTCTGAGCTAAGGTCAAGGCCGGTTCACTGACTTAATGGCTAAGGGCACCGCCGGTGGTGATAAGCTGTCTAAATTCTACCGGATTCTGATTCTATCCACACCCACGCTGTGGCAACTTTGCTCATTACCACTAATGAATGCTCAGGCTGGGGTTCGCTTCTGTTATTACTGACAGGCGTCTGTGGTATAGCGGTTAGGCGCTTCGCTGTCGCACGCAGGAGACCCGAGTTCGATTTCTGAAAGTGAAGAAAACATTTTTATCGAATACCTGTCCCGGTCTCTG
>NW_004797457.1:1011485-1016208 GCF_000002075.1 Aplysia californica | reverse complement strand
ATCTATCTATCTATCTATCTATCTATCTATCTATCTATCTATCTATCTATCTATCCATCTATCTATCTATCTATCTATCTATCTCTCTCTATCTATCTATCTATCTATCTATCTATCTATCCATCTATCTATCTATCTATCTATCTATCTCTCTCTATCTATCTATCTATCTATCTATCTATCTATCCATCTATCTATCTATCTCTATCTATCTATCTATCTATCTATCTATCTATGGGTGGTTGTGGGTGCTCTGGTGTGTTTGCTTTTTTTTTTTCCTATCAAACATATGTCGTCCTTATCTCCCCTCCTCCTTTATTACGTTTGTTACTCTCTTGTAACACCTCTAATCTTCGGCACTTATAATATGACCTCAACGTGTTGCAAGTGCCGTAATACTTTTATTATTAAACTATCTCTCTCTCTCTCTCTCTCTCTCTCTCTCTCTCTCTCTCTCTCTCTCTCTCTCTCTCTCTCTCTCTCTCTCTCTCAAACACTCACTCAGACATCAAAACACACTCGCAAACGAAGACACCTTTTTTTTAAATTCTCAATACGCGTGTCTGTGCGCGCGCAAGCGAATGCATTATCATGTGAATGTTGTTTTGTATCTCTCTTGAAAGATATTATGTACCTACTTCTTTCGCCCTCTCCTTCTCTTTCACACTGGAGTTTGTTTCCCCTGTAGTCCCGATGAGCCTATCTGCCTTGCTGGCTGAAATAAAAACGCATTTGGGATGTCGACCCTCTGAATTATTCTTCCCCCTTTTGGACAAATCGTGTTGAAACATAGTTAACAAAACTCCCAGGGGAGCTAAATGTTCTATGCTTCGAAACGGTTTTCAATGAGCGTTGAGAGAGTTATCGATTGCTGGCAATTCCCTCAACATGGCTCCGCTCGGGAAAAATAAATAAGGGTGAGTCTGTCACTTTTAACTGACAAAAAAATGTTTTCGAAGGAGTTGCTGGTTTCCAACCAAACAAAAAGCTCTTTTTCAGAGCATAGTCGCTGATAAAAGCAGTCTGGAAAACACTTGTCCAGGTTTGGGGACACTTCAATATACATAAAGGCCTTGAACACTCAGCTCTCAATATTGAAGGCAAACGAGACAGGAACCTACTTGGAGAGCCTAAACAGATAGGTGACCAGGAAAGATCAGCCTAATGTAGTTGGGTTTTTTTAGAGCATTCGAGAAAAGGAATGAACGGGAAAACCATGATCTGTGATGTCTGTCGCTGATCTGGGACTTGATGATGAGTCGTTTAAATCATGTATATCTGTCATACTTCCTAGTTCGTGAGTGAACAGGCTTATATTATATTATACACCAGTTTTGAGTCCTTAATTCTTCTTTTCTTTTCAGCCGACATCAACATTACGTGTATTTAGATCATAATATAGAAGGCTCTGCCTGTCAAGGTCAACTCGGGCTGAGAGGGATATACTGCAAAAAGACCGAGATTACTCGATAGAAATGTTCTCCCCACTCGGGAATCGAACTCGGGACATGGGGATTCTCATGGCCCAGAGGTTAAGGTGTTCACCTCTCATTCAAAGGTCCCGGGTTCGAATCGGGGTAGCGAGGGAAAAAAATGTCTTCTCTAAAATTGTCTCCGTTCACCTCCTTTCCTGTTCTCTAGCAATGTTCTGTCGTCTGCTTTCGTCTCCACTTTCTGCCCCCACACCCCCACCTCCTTTGCCCCCTCCTCTGGGCTCTTGACTCTTTCTGCAGCCTTTCTACTGCTACTCCTTGGCTCCATCTTCCTACTGTCTTTCATCAACACCCCTGATCTTCTGGCAGGAAAGATATATAGCCTACCTAGCCTTCTCGGACAAGGGCGAAAAATCTCGGAGGTTCCGTGTGCAAGTTGCGCACATTAAAAATCCCTTGGAGGTCTGAAATCGATAAGAGTAGCCTTCAGCCAAAACCCGGGAATACTTCAAAATCTCCTACTTACTGAAAACGTTTAATGTGTCCCGCGCGCTCATATGACCTTGTGCAGTTGCGAGCACCGTAAAACACTTATTACCACCACACACAAAAAAGAACTCTGGTCTCCTGCGTGCGACAGTGCCCTTGCACTAAAGGCGACGGTCTCGAGTTCAACTTGTCGTTGTGCTGTCATGATGACTTGATAAAACAAATGACGACTAAGAACAGGGTCATGGATGATTTAGGTTCAAATCCTTAGTTATTGGCGAGTCTCTTCTGGCCACCCTTTCCCAGATATGAACGAATGTGTCTTTTTATTTTCCTTCTTTGTGTGTACATATTCTTCAACCATCAGCGTTTTCTTTGTGCTGCATGAGAACGAATTGCCTTCAAAATTAAGTGTGTGTGTGTGTGTGGGGGGGGGGGGGGGGGGGGGGGGGGCTACTCCCCCAAAGTCAAAATTCCGCCCAAAATTATGGAATTTGAGTTGTAGGCATGTTTAGCTTCCTATGCCTCTCCTACAACTATTTCATCGCATAAGAACCCCAAAAACCGTATTTTTTCCCATACCGAGCATGCTTGTCACCCCCATTTCCTCATAAAGTCAGTATTTTATTTTTCTTTATCGGTCGTTTTCTCAAAACTCGACTTTTCTCTATACTTTTTTGAATAACTTCACCATTTTTCATCCAATCTTCATGAAATTTTCACAGAATGAAGAGAAGATGTAATACTAAAGATTCGTCTGCTGAATTTTAAATATATGGAATAGATTTTTGTTGGTGGTGTCTGGAGTGTGGATTTTCACGGATTTTTTGCAAACTTGAATGCTACCTCAGGAAAAAATTCATTAAAAATGTTCTAATTCGTTTAGGAAAAAAACAACAAATAAGTTTTTAGATCTAATGTTTGTGAACACGCATGCAAAAAAAAACAATCAATTTCCATGAGCGATAAGTGCGGTATTCATTGTGTAAGACATGTCAACAAAATCCAATATGGCCGCCGTATCCATGGAAACGAAACTTTTTCTTAAATTTGATTGCGGATTTTAAGACTCCTTACTATGCTCGTTATATGTGTGAAATTTGGTAAAATTCGGTCCCTTAAAGAATAACCAAATCAAATACATCAATATTTTAGTATTGGAGTCGGAAAAGGCAGTTCTACCCGAACTTTGCTTTCATTTGTTCTCTTCTGTTTTGTTTCCGTATTGCTCTTTTTGTGCTCTGAGTCGAAAAGTTTTTGGTTGGGTTTTTTTTGGGGGGGAGGGAGGTGTTTTTGTGTTGTTTTTTGTATAACTATACATTAATCCTCATAACATCTACATGGTGGCCCTCTCATTACTTCTTTATCATTTGTCATGTGAGCGAGAAAAAAGGAGATCATAGCGCTCAACCCACTCAGTGCCAAACGAACTTAATAATCTCACCACACAGCCTGCTGATATAGAGTGGCCAGGCAGTGAAGGGGCAGTTATTAATTCGGATGTTGAAACACCTTTGTGACGCCATACTTTATTCGTGGCACTGCCAATGGTTCAGAACATAGAAAGGACGAGCAGAGACTGGGCCTCAATATTTTGAGGAGGGGGGCGATAGTGAAATACCGCAATGGAACCCGTAAAATTGTTAAAGTATAAAGGTATAGATTGCTACACATCATTTGGGGGGGGGGGGGGGGGGGTCTATTCTCGGATTGGATCCCTTGGCTTGAAATAGTAAGGGGAAGCGATCGAATTTTCTTTCGTCAAACTAAAATAATCACAGTTGTTTCTCTTGGTACATCTCGTGCCCTACTAAGAGCCTCTCCTCGTCTTCGTAGTATTATTATACTTGCCTGCCAGTCTGGTTTTCTGTTGGGGTGGCTGCACGTCAGTTTATTCGAACATTCACTTACTTGTATATTGAGTGTCTGTGGGTGAATGTTCCTCTGGTTAACATTCCCATTTTTTCCACTCCCACAGGGCCAGCAACGGAAAAAGAACAAAAGCAAACACAAGAAGGCAGAAGGCCAAACTCAAACTGGACAGCGCGGCAACAACAGCTGTCGTCATGATGGACGGGTGAGTAACTAGAACTCTCTCACTTGTTCTTATTTCCTCTTTTGTTGCTGGTGGGTTTGTTTTTTAGTGGGATTTTTTTTACTGCCCTACAAGATCCAGTCGACTACGGATGAGCTGATGTTGTCGGGGGAGTGAAAAAATGATCAACTCATCCGAAGTTCCAACTTAAAGGTTTGTACCTGTACGCCTAAAGAAGAAGAGGTGCCGGGGCCCGAGAAAAAGATCAACTTGACAGGAGATCGACTCAAGCGAGTTCAACGCAAGAGGAGTCGACTGTACATTTCGCTGCCTCGGAATTACAAAATTCGGACATTTTTGGCTTTTTATGAATTATTAATACCAACAAACCAATTTTTTATGTTCTATCTCCTCAAGTAAAACCGTTACAATATTCGGAGTCGTAATCAAGATATTCAAAGAATTGCTTTCGAAAAAGTTTGGCATCATGTGAAGCTCAAAATATTTGACTTCAGATTTCTCAAAACTAGATCTGGGTACTGAGCAAGTAGAGCTTTTTAGTATTCTGCGGAGGCGACTTGCTCGTGGAAGAAGAACGCCACTGATTGATCCTACTTCTATTTTCTTCCTCCGCATTTTTTCCATCGTCCTTTTCCCTGCACTACAACTAAAAGACTTTGAGTTCGATGTGCTTCTATGTTACAAATAAAACTATACAGAAATAAATAATGTGTTTGTGTGTGTGTGAGAGAGATAGAGAGAGAGG
>NW_004797457.1:1009796-1011273 GCF_000002075.1 Aplysia californica | reverse complement strand
TGTGTGTGTGTGTGTGTGTGTGTGTGAAATATAATATTATAATCAATGTATATGTACGGTACGTATACATTGTACATAATGTACCTGGTTCATAGAGTACCGGTGCGAAAAAAAAATCTGGAAAAAAGAAAAAACAACTTAATAAAGTAAATAGTCGGTTGTGATATTATAATAGATTACCTGGGACTTTGTTGTTATCAACCTTTGCCATGGCGTAGCCTGCATTGCCCGCCCTTATATCGCGGAGCTCAAAGGCTGCGTCTTAAATAATAAAGAGGTCGAGTTGGGGAATAGGAGAAGCCTGAGCTAAAGAACTGAGACACGTATAGTCTGGGCTGCTATTAATTTTAATGCTTGGATCGGCCAGTTTTGTACTCTTGTTTCAGTTAATGAAGTACACCGGAACGAACGGTGGATTGCGGTTTTACGATATAATAGGAGTTTGAGAAGAGGGGGAGGTGGAGCAAGACTGACCTAGTTCCACAGCCGCGGTGGGTGGATTAAAATGTGGGTGGGGCTCAGATTAGAGGTTAGGTTGAGTTTCAATGGTAAGATTTCCTCAGTTCAGAGAAAAACCTATATACCTGGGAGTGAGAGGGTAACGGCTGTTATCAACCTTTGCCCTGACGTAGCCTGCATTGCCCGCCCTTGTATCACGGAGCTCAAAAGCTGAGTCTTAAATCATAAAGAGGTCGAGTTGGGGAATTGGAGAAGCCTGGGCTAAAGAACTGAGACACGTACAGTCTGGGATGCTATTAATTTTAATGCTTGGATCAGCCAGTTTTGTTCGCTTGTTTCAGTCAAAGAAGTACACCGGAACGAATGATCAATTGCGGTTTTACGATATGGAGTTTGAAACGCGGGGGAGAAGGGGGGAGACTGACCTAGATCCACAGCAGTGGTGGGTGGATTAAAATGTGGGTGTGGCTCAGATTAGAGGTTAGGTTGAGTTTCAATGGTAAGATTTCCTCAGTTCAGAGAAAAACCTAGATTCATGGGAGTGAGAGGGTATATAATTTGTCATTTGGGTCTACATGTAGTTTCAGAAGGCAAGACGTAGGCCCCTACCTAGAGGGGTTCCAATTAGCTTATAATTTGTTTTACTAGATCTATGGGGTAAGTGTGTCATGAACTGTCACCTCATTGTCTGGGCCAGCAGAGCATGAACCCTCTCTACTACAGCTTTTGCGAGCCCCCCCCCCCCCTTTTTTTTTTCTTTCAAACCCTTTACTTTTTTACAAGAAAAGCTTCATAAAGAAAGGGCCGTGGCAACGAGCTCATTCTTTGCTGAGCCCCAGAGACAATGATTCACGGTGAAGTCACTATCGTTGTAATTGTAAGCGATGACGTCAGTGCGGCTGGCTAAACGGGCAAGTGTGCTTGTTCACCGTGTCAATCACAACGGTTACAGCCGATTTGTTCAGTAATTAAGAAACATTCATTTACATAGGGAAAGAGTTGGGGGAGGGGGAGGGGG
>NW_004797457.1:1007613-1009567 GCF_000002075.1 Aplysia californica | reverse complement strand
GGGGGGGAGGGGCGTCAAGCCTTTTAGCCCTTCCTTACGCCCCGCCAGGTGTACGTTCTATCAGCGACACCTTCCAGTCACCTGCATGTTTGGCTTAATAGTGTATACAGTACGTGCTCATGCATTCATGATGGTTCGATTTCGAAGTAGGCGTATTCCTTTTTTTTTTTTATCAGTGATAATTTCTTCCAAGGGTGGGGCAATGAAATATATCTCCCGTATTATTCTATCATTTCTTTTTATTGGTAGTTTTCTTTCTCTCCTATAGTATCATATACTTGTATCTATTATATTGTATACATTTATAGGTTTCTTTCCACGCGGAACGTGTGTAATGAGTGTCTAAGACATGGCGGTCAATGCTCACTTGTACACATTACGATGCTTTTTTTAAGGTGGGGGGGGGGGGGGGGGGGGCAAGTGAAGCCAGTGTTCTGTCACAACTCACCAGGCCCTGGGGCTGGGGGTTCGAGTGGGGGCACAGTTTCATTTTAGTAAATAAACTCCCCTCCTGATACATTTTGAAAATAACCCCCCCACCCCACCCCACTTCTCTCTTTCTCTCATTCTCTCTTTCTCTCTCTCTCTCTCTCTCTCTCTCTCTTTCTCTCTCTCTCTCTCTCTCTCTCTCTCTCTCTCTCTCTCTCTCTCTCTCTCTCTCTCTCTCTCTCTCTCTCTCTCATTATCAACATTATCTTCGTTTGACTCTCTCCATCTCTTTATTTCTACCAAGCTTTGCTTGTGAGCTGTTTTCCGTCTCTCCCCTCCCACACTCCCTCTCTTTTCTCTTTATCTCTCTCTCTCTCTCTCTCTCTTTCTCTCTCTCTCTCTTTCGATCTATTTATCTATTCTATCTATCTATCTCTCCCTCTCTCGGTGTGTGTGTGTGGGTATGTGTGTGTGTGTGTGTGTGTGTGTGTATTCGTTATCAGCTTTGTTGCCATATTATAATTCTTTTGTGGATTTGCTTTTATCTTCCAAAATTAGATCTATATTGATGGTGTTTCAGTAAAAGAAAATGGGAAATGGGAAAAGGGGTGGGGGTTGTTTAACCCCTTTCTTAGGCCTAAACATATATTGTTTATCGATTGGGGCTACTGTAAAATACATTCTTTCTCTGTCCACTTTCTCTCTTGTAGTAGGTATAGGCCGCCAAAAAGGGGCTGAAGCTCCACCTGTCTGTCTCGCTCTCTCCGTTGTGGGCGATCCTCTCTACCTCATAGTCTAAGATCCTTGACCTTATGCCAGCTGTTGTGCCCAATCTGTCTTGAGATCCGCCTCCAGATCTCGATCTCCAATGAACCTCGATCTTCGTCTCTTCATTTTCCCCTGAGGATTCCATTTAATTACTACTATGCAGACGCGGGTGTATTACACACTCTTAGGCCTACGTGCGCACGTTCCCAAACAACTGAGAAAGGAGGATAAAAAGAGACACAGAAATTAACACTTTGCTTTACGAAGCATTGTGAGTCTGCAGATTTAATGTGGTGCCGTACTTGTAGTTCAACATTTCTGCTCAATCCTGCCAAAGAGCCCAGAACAGTTTCAGGTCAGGCACTGGGAAGGGTTTAAAAAGCACGTAAAATTTAGGATAACCAACCATAATGAGAAGGGATCCTGCGGGTGGTTGGAGGGCGCCACGGGAAGCCTATTTTCTTTCCCTCTGTGTCTCTATTATTTTAGTCTGTCTTGTTTCTTCCCCGCATTGCGTGGCTTAAATTGTGTCGATGTGTGTCTCTTTACTCGAACTCGAGACGGGACCCACATGAAGTTTTACACGCGTACACATGTGTGTGAGAAAGAAATATATATGTATATCATTTTTTTTTACACGCGTACACATGTGTGTGAGAAAGAAATATATATATATATATATATGTATATATATATATATATATATATATATATATATATATATATATATATATAGAGAGAGAGAGAGAGAGAGAGA
>NW_004797457.1:955323-1007203 GCF_000002075.1 Aplysia californica | reverse complement strand
GAGAGAGAGAGAGAGAGAGAGAGAGAGAGAGAGAGACTCCCCGCTTGGGTGGCTGTTTATGTGTGTACATTTGTATTTGTGTTAAGCTTTGTTGATATAATATTCTTTTGTGGGGTTGCTTTTTCTTTTGAAACGATCTTGTTGGTATTTAATGCACTTCCAGTACATGTACATGTATAGATTGTGGCGGCGTCGGGTGGTCTATTGGTTAGTCTGTTGGGCTCGTAGCCGAAAGGTTGTGGGTTCGAACCGCGTCAGGGACCCAACGATGTGTCCTTGGGAAAAAGGCACATTACATGAATTTGCCTTACTTAACCCAGATGAGAATGGGTTCCCGGCTTTACAAACAGCGAAATATCTTGTCAGTTTGTCAGTTGTTGAGTGCTTAATCGCGACTGCTTGCACCGTATACTTCCGGCTAAACCGAGAATGTTTCTGAATGTTTAAGGATCTGCTTATAAAAAAATAATTTTTAGTAAGTGTTTAACAGCACTTGCAACACAATAATGTCATATAAGTGCCGACCATTAGAGGTGTTACAAGAGAGTAACGAACATAAAAAAGAAGGAGGGGAGATAAAGATGATACAGATGCTTGGTAGGAAAGAAGAAGCAAACCACACCAGAGCACCCGCCAACCACCCACGGATCTGCTTAGGTAATATTATGTTGGTTGCAAAGCGCATAGAGCTTACTACATGTACTGAGTGGCAATATGCGCTGTACAAAAAAAATATAATCTATATATAAAAAATAATAGAACACAATGTAGGCCTACTTTATTTATCGTTATTATTCTATCGTAAAACATTCTGAGCCAGTGCATTTTAATTGGAGTTGAGCACTTTAGTCCATTCATGGGATTGTTGAATTTAGTCACTTGTGATATTCTTCTCGACACAATGTTTCCACTGCCTTCACTTTCCTTATCCACTAAAGTTTCACGTAAGTGTGTCCATGATAAAATTAAAAACAAATGTGGGTACAAAATATTAAACTGAATAATTTGCGCGCATCGGAATTAACAATTAATGTACACATCCCCCGAGCTGCACGGTATGTATCAATTAGGCCGATAGCCTATAATAATAATAAGCGTGTACGTATGAGTACATAATACAGGTATAGAATCTAGATCTATATAATATAAATAATAATATCTTTTCAATCATTACAATATAATAGATCTCCCTCCCTCCCTCCCCCTCCCGAATTTAGAAAGAAAAAGAAAAATCTGAAAAGTACCGGGTACTTAAAAAAATAAAGTATTGGGAAAGTAAAACGTCTCGAAATAGAATTCTTTCGATCAGCCTTGAAGAAAATAGCCAACGACTGAAACAAGGTAGGCAAAGTAAAAAAACCCAGCCAGAATGCGGCAAGCGGGAGGCGGTAGCGGACAGCACAGCGCTCAGAAACAGAATAAGCACGTGGGTCTCGTTCTCGGTGCCGGTCACGCAATGCTGGGTTGCCAAGTTGGCAGAACTTTACTAATTTATGTGTCCTGTTTTTCACCAAAGCAGGCTTCAATAACGCGTAAGCTAGCCTACCACTGTAGACTCTATGAGCCCACAAGTAACTATTAAATCAGATGGAAAAACAATTTTTGGCGGTATCTTTTAAAAAACATGTTTTGATTCCAGTCTGATCACGATTTACAATTACTTTGTTACATGGACTGGGCTAGACTTATGATTATGAATAGCCAAGGCTAAGAATCGGCACTCGGGTCTTTGAAAATAGCCTATCGGTCTTTTATCCGGCACATAGCCTAGATCTAGATGGGTCAGAAGTTTAAAAGGAAACAAACTGAAAGATGATAAATAGATGTAGATTTGAAGAGAGCTCTCAAACTATTGTATTAACAAAATAATGTCTATAGCAGCATCCTTTTTACGATTAATTGCGCTGTCAGAAGCATTGTTTCAGCCGTAGGCTAGGCTACGCTTAAGTCTGGTTATTCACCGTACTAGCCTTTATTCTGCAGTGTAGCGCTTCACATTCCTGGCAACCTAAAAGGATTGTGGGGGAATCATCGTACACACACACGCACACTACCGTCCGCCATTTTCGTTGCGTTCAGTGTATGTTTGTGGTGTCTTGTACGTCCTTTGTTTACACGTGGAAGATAGGTAGGTTTCTTGTATGTGTCTAGTTTATATATGCAAAACTATACTTTTTGTTTGTTCAGTTGCAAATCAATTGTTTGTCTTGTGTCAATGCATGTGCTAATTATATGCCCAACAACGTTCGAAAATTTTGAAGAAAGAGCTCTGGTTTGACCGAGATCTCCAATGAAATGAAAAAGCACGTGTCTTAGAGGTGTATTCATTAGTGTTTCAGACCGATTCAATGTTTCTTTGTTTTACAGTTAAGATGTGTAAAGTAGGAATGTTTATTTATTTGCTCTGTAAAGTCTAGATCGTTTAGTTTGTATGGTTTTCGTTTACACAAGCACAATCACAAGTCTTGTGTGTAGGCCTAATGAGTTGAGCCTTGGTGTAGCCTTGCTCATGGGATCGCTTGTGACGCTGTACGTCTTAGAAGTAGACTCTCTAGTCTGTGGTATGGTATAGACTCTAGATTTTGTACAATTTGTATTGAACAGTTTCTTTTTAATGGTATCCAGATTCTAGATCGGTTAGTTAAGGCTGCTAATCTAACTCGTGATCCTGGTGCAGTTTTACAGAAAACCATTTTTGTTTCCTAAATCCTAATTAGGATGTTCGGTCAGTTAGGACCTTTCCTTCATTGGCTTCATTTTATTGTGCTTGTTGGTTGGCAATGAATGAATAGCAGGGTACCCAATGAATGAATGATCATCCTGAAGTAGACTCTAAATCTAATGTTGGCCCAGACTCTCTAGATCTAGAAATCTAGATCTAGATTAGATCTATTGGTAGAAAATCTGGCGCTTTTTCGGTAGTTCCCACCCCGCATTTGTTATTCGCCGGTTTTGGTCCCAAGAGTAGGGGGGTTTCAGGGGGGCTTGCCCCCCTGACCTAATACAGACAAGGTGGGGGGTTTCAGGGGGGCATGCCCCCCTGAATTTTACCACAATTTAATGTTTTGCAGTTGTTAGGTTTGACATCTTAGCTTGCCGCGAATCAAACGTATATAGATCTAGATGTAGGTCAGGCTCTATCAAATAAGATAAGGGGGGTGGGAACTACCGAAAAAGCGCCCTAAATCTAAGCCGGCCTAGAATCTATTTCTCAGTATTTCTGAAAGAAAAAACAAACTGGATTTATGCAAATCTTAATGGTAGCACTGTTAATTGCGACAAGAGTGACGCTGTGACAACTTAAGACTTAAGCGGCGTTAATTGCGACAGAGTGACTCTGTGACAATTAATGCAGCGTTTATTGCGACAGAGCGAGTCTGTGACAAAAAAAGAAGTTAAAAAGAAAGAAAACACGAAAACACACCCTTTCTCACACACACACACACAAATACACACGCACACCGCTCATGGTTGGGGCCATATGCACGCGCGCGCACACACACACACCGGAAGGACTTCCGTAACAAGCGACCTCCCCATCAAACACAATAAAGCAGAGGCTTCCAACCCTACCCCTACCCCTAGATCTACCCCTACCCCTAGCCCTCAATTCTACTCTCTGTCTCATAGTGGTCGCTCGTTACGGAAGTCTCCTGACACACCTAACTAATAAAGGCAGTCGCAGCTTTTTTTTGTTGCCGCTGATGTTTTGTTGCCTCAATATTTGGGCTTTCTTGATCATAATCATTGTGTACAGATAAAGTCAACTCTACTAATAACTGTACAGAAAGTCTTTGTAGATTTTTGCCACGGTAGCGTCAATCAATTGCCACCGAGTGAAGCGGTGTCAAGTCTGAAAACACTATTTAGCATTAGACTGTATTACTATATATAATGTGTGTCTAATGGGTCAATTTGTTCTCAACTAATTTCATTGGACGAGCATCTAGTCTAGAGCTTCGGTACACCAACTTGGCGTGTTTTCAATGAAACGTAGTCCTAGATCTAGGCTAGCCTTAGCCTACACTTTGGTGTAGAACCAACACAGGCAATTCTAGAAGTAGAAGGTCACAAACGCACACAAACTCAAGCTGAAATTCCCATTATATTGGGGGACGGGGTCCGGAAAAGACACACACACACAGAGGGACAGAGAGGCGAACGCACAACACCGATCACTCGAGCACAATAAGCTAGATCTACTCACCAACGCAAAAGAGCTCCAATTTACTCGGTGGCAATTGACAGTACCCTTTGCCACACACTCTTAAGTTCGCTTTCTTAACTGTTTCAGATGATTTCTTCCTAAAGGCAACAACATTTTCATCTTTAAATTTAGCAAAAGCTTTGTCAAATTCGTCGTAAGATTTGAATGCCTGCTGTAGAAAGCCTTTCTTGTTAGGCGGAGATTAGATAACTAGGCCTTGGGCCTAGGACCACCACGCTGGGAAGCAAAGCGGGAAATGCTAGGTCTAGATGATGTTAGGTTCTAATCATCAACTTTAAAAGAGCTCGGTGTTCACTGTCGCTATTAAGGCCGTGTTGTCAAAGCGTCACCCTGTCGCAATAAACAGAGGCCAACAGGTATCATAGTAGATCTAGTGGTGCGACTGGTTCACTATTCCTTTCCTGGTGTGTGCAGAATGTTCAATGACAGTGAACAGTGTCTGATTTTTATTGGAAGAGGCTTGCCGTACTTAATGGGTAGCGTAAACACAGTTGCGGCCTTCTGAGCGCGTGGTATCGGTGAAATCTCTAGAAAACATAAAATGCTGTACACCTTGTAATGTTAAAGTTCAGCTTTTCCTCGGTAGGCTACAATGATGTAAGTTGTTTTTATGAAATGTCTGATTATTAGAATCGCCGTGGAAAATGAAGCACCTCGCGGTCGGAATGTGTGGTCAACCTGTTAAAAAATTGATACACATGCATTCAAATGCTTCGCGGAAAGATGGATGATGAAATACCGTCTTTCCATTGGCGAATAACTATACTATAGAGCTTTGAACGGGCTTTCCCGTGGTATATTTTTGGCCTTTGGTGTACAAAGCCTTTAAAAATACCGTCAAAATTTTCAAAGATCTTTTTTAACACGATATAGGTAAAATGCCGGCTTGAAAAAGTTATCAATAAAAAGATCAGTTCATTTCCTATTAGAGTAAAATAATCAGCTTTGAATTTTTCATCAATTCTTCCGCGAAGCTCGGAAAGCATGTGACCCCCCATGCGGGGTGCACTCGGTACACAACAATATAGTACCGGTGCGCCGGCCGGTGTTTTTGTAGAAATAACAACAGATCATCGTGTTTGATGTGATAAAATACTGATTTGCAATGATCTCACAATCTTGAAAAAAATTAAGCTCCATGATCATGTTATAGTGATTGTACTCTGTTAATGTGGAGATGTTTAGTGTACTTGGTACTCTTTTATTATTTGTCAAACATGGGGTTGCAGCCAGTGAGAGACTTAACAAATTTGATCAAATTTTAAACTACCATAATCTTAAAAAATAAATTGACTGATAGGTTAAAGAATGGCATCAAAATGCTCGGGGGATATATATAGGCCTTTCATATGGAACAGATACATTTGGCATGTAGCTACTTTGAAAATTTAGTTTCTGGTACCTACACTTGATAGTCAATAGTGATGGCTAGACTGACAAACAGCAAACAATAGGCCTAAGCCTACTGAATTGGGCACACCAGAACAATTGCGGTCCCGTTTGAGGATACTAGTTTTGACCCCTCCGACGATTACTTCTGGTTCTTAACAATTACTTTTTGATGCGTGTGCCGATAGGCCTATGGAGAAATAGCCTATCAAATCTAATTGCAAAACATCAAATCATGGTCAAATTGCCCCCCTGAACCCCCCCCCCCCCCCAAGTTTTTTTAGCCCTTAAAACCCCCCTTGCCTTGTTAAAAACAAGTGAAATTTTTTTGCGCGTTTTGTAGTAGGCTAGTTCTGTTGATAAAACAAAACATTGATACCGACTATTGAAATCGGTATCGATATTCATTGCTCTATGCTAGACCTAGTCGAGTAGTGCAAAGTTTCAAGCTAAGGAAATTATAACTCAACTTTGGTGGCCATTTTCTCGCTAATCTTACCTTTGAAATTAGGCGAACCCACGTCCTTCAATGGCCTATATCTTGAGATAAATGGATATTTTTCCATCAAAAGCAAGGCAAATGGACAGGCTTTAAGATGATACCGTGGGTGCTTGGCGGGTGCTCTGGTGTGGTTGGCGGGTGCTCTGGTGTGGTTGGCGGGTGCTCTGGTGTGGTTTGCTTCTTCTGCCCTGTCAAACAAACATCTGTCATCCTTCTCTCCCCACCCTTCTTTTTATGTGTTACTCTCCTCTAACACAATCTTCTGGTGCTCATATGACCATATGCAGTTGTGAGCGCTGTAAAACCTCTACTAAAACAATAAGATGATACCAATAACTCAAGTTGCCCCAAAATTGACGAACGCCTGATTCTACCGTGTTTTGTAACACATTTATATGCTTTATGTCGAAGTCAGTGGGATTGCTGAAAGAAAAAATGTAGTACCAGATTCTATATTCTTTTTAAAGTTTTCATGATGTCCATTTTTGTTTTCCTAATCCCTGCCTTCTTGTTGCTTTTTGTTTCAGACTATTGTTGGAAGAGAACTGTGTCTTTGTAGGCTAAACTAATGGACTGCACTGCGTAGGTTTACGTTACTTCTCTCTGGGTCTGCATTTTTTAAAAAAACGGCTTACAGTGGTCGGGCCGTGTTTTGAGTGTGGTGTTAAATATTGAAATTTTAGATAATGTTGTGGGCCATTCCATGAAAAGTGAGCTGTCGTGACACAAGAAACTAAGGGATGATGATGACCTGCAGTAGAGAAAAAGCCATTCTTTTCTTTTTATTTGTTATAAATTAAAGGCCTACCTTAAACATAAAGAATTGTAGAATGGCTCCATGTATCATTTATTTTTTAGCTGGTCATCTGACCGTTTCTCTTATGTCGCCGCAGAATTTTTCATTAAATGGCTTTTTGCTGAAAAAACTAATTTTTTATTTTTCCCTTAAAAGTTAAAGCTAGATCTAGATTCTAAGACTTACTTTGTGTGCAAATGATGGTAATAACTGAACTAGCTTACCCAGTAAAATCCATATGAGTAACCTTTTTCTTTCTTTTTTTCCCCCACAGAACCATGAACTCCCAGCAGACAGAACCAGATCCTGATGCCATCAAAATGTTTGTTGGTCAGATCCCAAGAACTTGGGATGAAAATGACCTTAAAAATTTATTTGAAGAGTACGGCCAAATTCACTCCATGAACATTCTCAGAGACAAAATTACAGGACAAAGTAAAGGTGTGTATTTTTTCTTGAAAGGGTTTTTCCATTATTCTGTCCAGTATGGTCTATGATTGTTTCATGGAATACTGGCTTCTTCCCTTCTTTTTAAAAAAATGTCTTGACCTCCAGCTTTCAGTGAATTTGGTCATCAAAATGTATATCGATTCAAAAAGTTGTGTGACTGCATGTTTTCTTTTCCTTTAGTCAGTCGTTGATTGTTGACCAGCTGAAAGTCTTTTTTTGTTCTATAGTATCATATTTCTGTAATGTACGACTTATGATGGCGGATTTCACAGTGAGGACCCACAGGTTTCCCAATTTCTAAATTTTTTTCCAGGGTTTTGTACTTTTTCAAAAGGTTATGTATTTTATATCAATGGAAAGGTCTTTCATAGAGGAATTTTAAAATGTTACTTAGACAGCAAAGGCTTGTGAAAGGGTTATTTAATAAAAATGTAACCTTACCTTGGTGCAAACAATACAATCAAACATCACCAAATTCGGTATAATAATCTATTTAATTGAATTTACTGGCCACAAAAATCATTATGTACACAATAAATGAAAATAATAAAAATAAACAAATAAAAAATGGAATAAGCAAAAGAAAAATAAATCAGTTGAAAAAAATGACCCCGAACGTCGGAACAGCCTATGAGACTGCGAAATCATCATCGGCAACGATCTGGATGGCTCAAAGCTTTATCAGCATCAAACAAGACAATCACAAAGAGAATGTGCTATTTTTGTCCTTAACATCATTCGTTCACTTCCTATAGACCTGCATGTTTGCCGACAATCGTCTGAAATCCAACAATCACGACCCGACCCGCGAACTGGCCGATGCTATTGCTAGGCCCGCCTGTATCGGTCAATGTGCGTAGTGCGAGGCCTGGCCGACTGCCAGCGACCCCTTTTGCTCCTGTCGGCTTCGTCGGCACTTTCGTTTTCGTGCCAACCACCGACCCGCGCACCGCCAACGTCGGCGTTTCCGACATAATTGTCGGAACCTAAGTAGAAATGCGAATACGAAAAAGGACGACCACCTAAATTATCTACTTTCAGTTTTGTGCTCGAGCGGCCATTTTGAATTTCGTTTGTTGACTAATTCAATTGTTCAGATCGTGTGGATTCATTCAAGTCCTCTCTTGTTCTAATAGAATCTAGATCTAGATTTATATAGATCATAATAGACCTCAATGGAGGATTCATATTCCAATTCTATTGTGTCAAACCCTATCAGAGGTTGTGCTGTAATATTAATATTGGTAAAATTAAGCATTTCATCAGGTGCGTGAATTATTTATTTATTTAGATATAGATTTTCTAGATCTAGAATCTAGACTCAGCTGAGTCCTTCTGTTCGGAATCGGATGCGGATTTCTAGTTCAAGGCCTATTCCTATTCACTTGTTCTACAAGATCTAGATTTATTTAGATTACTAGATCTATATGGAGGATTCATATATTCCAATTCTATTAGTTTTCTATTGTGTTATTGTATCAAACCCTATAGCGGGGGGCTCTCGTGGCCTAGAGGTTAAGGTGTTGGCCTCTTATTCAAAGGTCCCGGGTTCGAATTCGGGTAGCGACCGAAAAATTTTCTTCTCTAAAATTGTCTCCTTTCACCTCTTTTTCTGCTCTCTAGCAATGTTCTGTTGTCTGCTTTCATTTCCACTTTCTGCCCCCACCTCCTCTGGGCTCCTGACTCTTTCTGCAGCCTTTCTACTGCTACTCCTTGGCTCCTCCTTACTGCTGTCTTTCTGCCACACCCCTGATCTTCTGGTAGGAAAGATCTACACCTAGCCTTCTCGGACAAGGGCGAAAAATCTCGGAGGGCCCGAGTGGAAGTTGCGCACGTTAAAGATCCCTTGGTGGTCATAAATCGATAAGAGTAGGCTTCGGCTGCCACCTGGGCAAAATTCAAAATTTCCTACCGACTGAAAATATCAGGTGTGTCCCGTGCGCTCATATGACCTATGCAGTTGCGAGCGCCGTAAAACACTTTACAAAAACAAACAAACCCTATAGCCTATAGCAATGTAGATGTAAGCCATAAAGATCTAGTTGTAGATCTAGAATCTAGATCTATATGCCCCTTGTTTGTTTTGGAGTGTGGTTTTTTAATTTAAAATTTTTTTTTTCATTTAGGACTTGTTTTGGCCTTTTTACATGAGGCCCGTTGCAGGTTCTTTTTGGGGGGTAGGGTTAGGTCTCTTCTTTATTGTGTTTGTTGGGATGGTCGCTCGTTACTCGGATGTCCTTCCTTATGACACCCACAAAGGCTTTTATTTTAGGGGGGGGGGGGGGGTGCGCAAAATTTTCAGACAATCTGGTTGAGGCTCACATGCAGGTCTATTCCTACATGTGCTACACGTTGTGTTGCAGTCTTTCAATCAATATAAACATAATAAATATGACAGATAAGCGCATGTAATTGGGTTAGATTTGTAATGGTTTCCAACGTTGGTGTGTTCCGCGCGTTGGAGTCCTAGACAGAAAAAACAGGAAAACAAGACAAAACATCCACCTCATGGAAAAGGACGCTAAAGAATGAAAGAAGAGCGCCAAACGGAAGTAGTTTTTAGGAGAGCCCTCATGATTTTCCGTAAATCTCTGAGAAATGCCGGTTCCGGCCGTTAGTTGTCAGCGACTTAGCGGGAGGGGTGCGTCACAAACTACTCTCGGAACAACTACTAATTCGGGAAACGCACTAAGTCTAAATCCTACACTGTTACGCAAAATATCAAACAAAATCAACACTTATGTTTTATTCACGTGTTTATTGGGCCCATAAACAAAACACAAATTGAACTCAAAACGGTACGACAGGAGAATTTTATTTTTTTAAAAACAAACCCTGTGTTGTCTCTCACACCTTTACCGTGAGATCTGCCTTATGGCGGTGTGCATTTTTTGGTTATTTACTATGAGATTTTACTTCTTAAGATTGTGGATGAATGATCTTATTTTCTTAAACCTTATTTCTGTTGCTCTATCAGTTTTAGCGACATGTCTTTTGTTCCAGATTTAGTTTGGTTTAAGATTTGGCATTCCCTTGATGGAAAGAACGGTGTTTCAGGGCACTTTTTTGTTTAAAGAAAGTTTATTATTTAGTTGTTTTTTTTAAAATGCTTTTGATACCCTCAAGGACTTTAGCCGCCAGGCTGTAGTGTGCACTTATAACAAGTCGCCAACTCAACCTGGCACAATAAACATTAGAACAAGGCGCTACACTGAAGTAAATACCAACGGCAGTAACTATATGCGATAGCTGAATGCTTGATGAAACACTGAATTTTTAAAGTGTATTTCCTGGGCTGTGAAGGTTTTCTTTTTTTTAAAAATCTACCATGGCTTCAGGGTTCTAAACTGTTGCAGTACTTGGAGGTGGTTTTTTTTTTTTTCGCTACTTGAGACTTGGGTATTATAAGTGTTAAATGCACTGTTTGATTTAGTAAGGAAATGTTTTTACATTTTTTCTTTTGATTTTTTTGTTTTTTCCCTTCTATTTTTCATTACAAGTGTTAAATGCACTGTTTGATTTAGTAAGGAAATGTTTTTAAATTTTCTCTTTTGATTTTTAATGTTTTTTCCCTTCTATTTTTCATTACAGGGTGCTGCTTTGTAACGTTCTTCACTCGTAAGGCAGCTCTTGATGCACAGAATGCATTACATAATGTGAAAACATTGCAGACGGTGAGTTTGTCTTTGGAAATTATTAAAACCTTATTCTGATTCATGAGTTGGAAAAAGTGACAAATAGCCAGGGAGAACCTATTTATTTAATCTACCTTTTCTTATCTAACCTAATTTCTAGTCTATGCATTGAAAAGATCTGTGACAGCTCTTTTTTTTTGGGGGGGGGGGGGGGGGGAAAAATTGCATACACTCATGAAGACTTTCAATTCATGCCCTTTGTTTTGTTTAGGAATCACGGATGATTATTCTCAATCTAGCAATGCCAATGAAAATATTAATTTTTCACTTTAGCCCTTTTTTATTTGGTACCTAAGAAAGAATTTTCAATTCTAAGAATTATGCTTCTTGAATTTTAAGAATCGGTTTGTAAATGGGTGTTTGTTACCAAAATATTCATATCAACTTTTGTTTTGTGAGACTAGTGTGGAGAATGTGGACTAGATATTTCTTTAAATCACATTGGATTGTCTCTCTGTTAAGAACACTAAATTTGTTGTGCTGGAAAGGCTGTACTTCTGTAATTTCGTCTTCTGGTGAATTATGCTCTGTTCTTGTGTTCTGACATTTCCAAATGTTTATTTTTCTTCAGATGCATCATCCCATACAAATGAAACCAGCAGACAGTGAGAAAAAGAGTGGAGCTTATGGTAGGTGATAACTCTTCCAGTTAATAGCTTTTTAGTAATCAGGATCTTGCAACAGAACTATTTATATCCGTCTTTGATGTTAAGAATTTACATTTTTCGTGTAGAATTGTGTGTTACATTGTGTTTCTTTTCTGTTAATGTAATACATATATAAACCATTTCTGTTTAGAAATGCAGCATTTTACTTTCGGCGATATTTTTATAACCTTCTTTGTTTTAGGACCATTTATTTCAAGTTGGCAAACCAATTGTTTAATTTGTTTTCGAGTCGTTCGTTTTAATATTTTGACTGTGAGTTGTGGGAAAACGCCCTTGCATTGGTAGACAAAATTTTTAATATTCTTTTCTTTTTTTTTTTTTCCAGCTGAAGATCGGAAATTATTTATTGGTATGCTGTCCAAAAAATATAATGAGAATGATGTGAGAATGATGTTTGCTCCCTTTGGAACCATTGAAGAATGTACAGTTTTGAGGGATCATACTGGAACTACAAGTAAAGGTATGGCTCGTGGTGTGTTCATACGATGCTTGTTCTTTTTAAACACACATACATCATGATGTTGGGTTTTTTCCTTCGCCCCTCTAAAATGTAACGGGAGTTTTTTTTGTTCAGGGAGGATGGTTTTGCTCCTCCCTTTATGTTCGACACCAGTTATATCACTCTGTATTTTCATATTAAGTAGTTTCTCTCTCTTTTTTTTGTTGTTGTTGTAGACATTTTTTCAGTCTGCTTCCATTGATTTGACCGCAAAAAATATTTGTTACGACACAGTAGAATCAGGCGCTCGTCAATTTGGGGGGATGAAATATTGCGTTACTGGTATCAACTGAAAGCCTGTCCATTTGCCTTGTTTTTTATTTTAAAAAGATCTATTTTGGATACAAGTCAAAATATTAGCGATTGAAGAAAGTGGGGGTCGCCTGGTTTCAGAGGTTAAATTAGCGTGAAAAGTTATTTCCTTAGCTTGAGAGTCGGTGGAGACTAAAAGTTTACATCTTATATGCCTTTAATTAACGTTTTTAAGTGAAATCCACACAGAAATGTGTTCTTTAACACTTTACCGTCACATCTCGCTGATCGCTGATGTTTACCTCCTAGTTTCTTTGGATTTTCCCCAAAATGCCGTTGCCTTTGATGGCAAGGGTTTTTACTATATGAGCCTTGTGATGGCAGTGTTAAAGAGCATGAAAGGGGTTGAACCAAAAAATGAAAATTCGATAAAAATTCCCAAATGTGCGGGAAAATGCTGGGTTTTTTTTTTTTGCGAGCGTTTGATTTTGCCAAGCTGCCTCACATTTTTAGGTCTGATGAATTTACATTACTGTACTATTAATAAAACTGCAGCACAGTGTCAGGACCTTCATTTACTTATATTCGAAATAATGAAATTCAATAAGCTTTGCACATGTTATGCATTAGTGTTTCTCTGAAGAGGAAGGGAATAAAAATTAACGGTAGCTAACAAAAATTCAAATGTCTATGTACTTATTGATGTGGTGTGGGTGGTTGGCGGGTGCTTTGGTGTGGTTTGCTTCTTTTTTCCTATCAAACATCTATTGTCCTTATCTCCCCTTTTTCTTTTTTATGTTTGTGACTCTCTTGTAACACCTCTAATCTTCTGGGCGCTCATATGACCGTATGCAGTTGCGAGTGCCACAAAACCTCTACTAAAACTAAACTGACTTGTTTTCTAAAGGCGCATGTGAACAGCTGTGTAGATAAATGTCTTCAATTCTGGGTGGCTATGGACACATGTTTTTATCTTTGTCTCGCAACTTTCCTCAGGATGTGCATTTGTTACTTTTGGAACAAGAGCATGTGCTCAAAATGCTATCAAAAGCATGCATCATTCCCAAACCATGGAGGTAAGGCATATTCTTAAATTTTTACATTTACTCCTATCTGGTTTTGTGCGTTATTTAAATATATGCTGTATTTTGTCAGTGACTAGGGCTTTTTTGAGCGCACATCTGTTTGCATTTAGCGGCAACCTGTATGTATTGTCTTCGAGAGTCTGAGTATGGAAGTGTTCGTTTTTGTTTTTTTGTCGGAAAGTATGTATTCTCTGTTGTATAGTATTACTCCTCATGGACTTGCTGATGCCGAAGAATTATGAACTTTCTGGACTGGATTTGCAAATCAGGAGCATGAATCCCACAATTTAATTGGAGATATGTTTTCCTGCAGGTCTTGTTTGAATAGCTTGAGTTTGTTTTTGGAGGGGGTTATTTGATCAGTATCATGACCTTGTATGTGGGTAGTCTAAAATTTAGTGGGTGGTTGGTGGGTGCTCTGGTGTGGTTTGCTCCTTCTTTCCTATCAAACATCTATCGTCCTTATCTCCCCTTCTTTTTTATGTTTGTTACTCTCTTGTAACACCTCTAATCTTCTGGCGCTCGTATGACCTTATGCAGTTGCGAGCGCCATAAAACCTCTACTAAAACTAAACTAAGTCTAAAGTTTAAAAAAATTTTGGTTTTGATAAGTTGGCAGCTATGTGTTTGTTGCACTTTCAAAATTTTATTAAAATTTTGGAATTGTTCTAGTGTTAGGTATACACAGAGTTGTTACAGAAATCCTTGTATCATTTTAACTTTTGTCTGAAGAAAATTTTTAGTTTTTAAGCAACATAAAGAAAGGATCACATCAAATCTTCATAATCTTTTTATTTCACCAACAGGGTTGTTCATCTCCATTGGTGGTAAAGTTTGCTGATACTCAGCGTGAAAAAGAACAGCGCAAAGCTCAACAAATGAACCAGACAATGTGGAACTCTGGCTTTGGGGCGCTAGGGCCTCAGTACCTTGCGGTAAGGTTACTACATACTGTTCTTGTGTGTTTTGTTATACAAGAAACTGATTGTTCCTATCTTAAGCTAAATTGTGAGTGCTATATATATAGAGGCACCTTTGTTTGATGTATTTCTTCCTTGCGGGTGGTTGGCGAGTGCTTTGGTGTGATTTGCTTTTTTCCTTTCAAATGTCTATGTTCCTGATCTCTGCTCCTTTTTTTGGTGTTTGTTACTCTCTTGTAACACCTCCTAATCTTCGGCACTTATATGACATTGTGTTGCAAGTGCTGGAAAACAAGAATTCTTCTTTTTGAGAATAATTTCTTTTTCAAAGTGTAGGAGGGATGGCAATTAATAGTGGGAGTATGGTTGTGTTGGAATAAAGCATCCTTTTCTTCAGGGGGGGGGTTTGCTAAATATTGTTTTTGTATGGAAAAGGTGTTGTATTTGACTGGCTAGTCCTAGGTCCTTTTTCTAGAAGATATTAGCGTACAACAGAATATTTAGCAGTGGTTTTTAAACTGGCTAGTCCTAGGTCCTTTTTCTAGAAGATATTAGCGTACAACAGAATAATTAGCAGTGGTTTTTAAAGGCTAGGGGATAATTTCATTAAACAGAATGTTGTGACTACTTCTTCGTTGTCGTTACATTTGGATGTGTTTTATATTTGGGGGGGGGGGGGTCTGCCGTAGATCAAGCTTTTGTGAAGACAACTCAGAAGCAAATTAAAATGGTTCACAATTTATCGTTTCCTACATAATTTCAGCATAGATGCTCGATTAACATGGTAGTAGACTTCCGGCTCTTGCCGGAATTCCGGTTTCGCTATGACTCCAAAAGATATGTGAGCTTGCTGTATTAAGGGGGGGAAAAGCAGGAGTGGTAGTTGTAGCATACACAGGTCGGCAGTTCATTTGCGTTTATTTCAATTTTTGCTCATTCCTTTCAATGTCATGACTCACTTTTATAAAATCAACAAAATATGTTACGAGCAGATGCGTCTTTTTCACTGCCCTGGCCTTTTGGAACGCCGTTTAAAGCAATGGTTAATCTCCTCTCCGTGTTCTTTGAGCATACATTTGCATTCTCATCTCTGGTCTCTGCCTACGTCTTTTGGAGGCGCTAGGATAACCATTGAGATTTGTTTAAGCTATGAAATCACTTTCACTTTTATTTTTGGATTTAATTTCATAACCAGTCCTTGGGCCAGGGTCTTGCGAATGGCAAGCAGCAAGACCCACAGTCTTGCGGAGCAGCGAATCCATACCAGGTGGGTTGTTTCCAGTGGGAGCAGGGAAGTAAAAGCACAGCATTTTTGCAAATCAGCAACAATGACAAAGTTATCGGGGTAGGGGTTGTTGCATGGACAGGAGTAAGGGAGGCTTAGTATGTGACCTAGGATGATCCAGTCTCTCACACCTTACGAAAAGAGCATAGAATTCATTGCTCAGCTACCTTTTGTAGTTGTGATCAATGTTTTAGAGACACTGCAAATTATTTTTTATGATAAAGAGAGTTTTCTTGATGAATTAAGTCATTTGAAAAGGATATTCGTATCATCAGTATTTAGAATCAGTTTTTCTGCTGTTAAATGGCACTGCTCTTGGGTCCGCTATCGCTTTTACAGATTTTCCCGACATTTTTTGTCATCTTGGGTTTTGAAAAAAATGTATGGACAATTTTCAGGTTTGGGCAGAGAAGCCTGAAATTTTAATAACAATGGTGGGATAAAAGGTGTTTTTTAAAATACAAGCTGTAATCATTTGTAATGAAATGCTGCACAGTGAGAAATGTTTTTGTTGGTATCAATTTATGAAAAACTGTTCACCCGCCAGGGCGGGTAACATTGTGGAGGTAGGTAGGTAGAAAAAAGCTGTTGTTAGAAAAGGAAGTTTTTATGTTGTGGTTTTTGTCTGAATTTTCATTCATTATCATCTGATATATCGCGGCCCCATTGCTTTCTTGTCATATCTCTTTTTTTCCTTTTTTTTTAAAGTGTGGGGTTTTACAGCGCTCGCATAAAAAAAAAAATAAGTGGAAACAGTTCATAACAAAGAGTGAGCTTGACAAGATGTCACATTTTTTTCTGTTATGGAAAATGGAGATACGACAAGAAAGCACTGAGGTAGGGATATGTTAACAGGCCCAGGCTGTAAGATATACGGCTGACTGGTTTCACATTGAGTGACATGCTTGTATTTTGATCAGATGTTCTACTGCTGAGAAAGGTCCAGAGCCCCAACTAGACAAAGTTGCTTTTCCGTCCTTTATTTTGTTTTGTGCATAGACTGATGTGCCTGTATTTTACTTTTGAAAATTTCCTTGCTTTTTAGTTTAGTAATAGCTGGTGGGTGGTAAGCGGTTTAGTAAGATCATTTCATTGTGGCTCTTACTGGTTGCATGAAATTTTCAACATCCACCAACCCCAATTTAAAAAAAAATTGTCCTCCACTTTTTTCACACAGATGGCTGAAGGGTCTTTTTTTTTTTTTGGCTTGTGCTAGAATTGGATGTTTGTTTTGTGATAGGAGTCCATGTTTCTTCCTTTAGGAAAATGCTCAAGTTCTTGTCTTTTTTCTGTTTACAGCAGTTGTTACAGCAGGTGGCAGCCGGAAACATGGGCAATTTTAACAACCAAGGTAAATTCAATTTTGCTTTCTCAATTGTGAATACAATCATTTTGTCAGATGGTAGTGTTTATCTGTAAGGACTAAAGACTGGGGATTCTCGTTACTGCTTCTTTGTTTACCTGTATCTTTTATGTACTCGTTTTTCTATAGCAACAAATAGCCGCTTGGGCATCTTTTCATTGCTACAAATTTTAATTCAATTCACATTTGATGGGCAGTATGTTGTGGTTTTTTTTCTTTTTACTTTTAAATTTCTTTCTGTTTGGGTTATATTTTCTTTACATATGTATTGTTCTTCAGCTGGCGGAATGGGACTCAACATGCAGCAGTTAATTGCCGCTGCAGCTGCAGCAGCTGGTAATAATCCTGGTAAGTTCTGATTAGTATGTAAGCCGGAAGTGATCTCTCACAATCTTTAAGTTCCTGTGTTCATTATATTATTATGTTAAACTATAGTATTGTTACACATAAAGAGACAGTTGTGGTGACAGTTAGGTTTGAGATGTGACTGTTTTCGGTTCATGTGTACCTGTAAAAAAAATTTAACACTTGTCCACATAGTTTTTGCAATGGTAATATTACGTCAGAATGGATTGTGATTTGTTTGTTGTCGTATAGTGCATAATGCATGAATTAAAATCCATTCCTGTGCTGTAATACATTTTTTTCCCTCACTTTTTTAAATGTACAACTTCAAGTTTGCAAAGCATGTTTAGATGCCAACACAATTTCAATATGTCCCGAACCCCTTTGGCTATTGACTAGAAAACATTTGAATTTCATGCATTTGAAGTTCCCTTTCATCAGAAAAGCATGCAATGATTTTTTAGTCTAAGTGTTAGTAAACTATTTTCGTCTCACAAATTTGTCATAGTTTTAAATCCCGGTATAGTATTAATGTGAAAGTCCTAATAAAGTGCATGTTCTTTCTTTTGCTTTAGTTTTCTCTTCATATTAACTCTGAGAATAAGTGGATGTCTTCTGATCATGACAGGCCGGTAGTGGTTATACCATCAAAAATATCGTATTTTGAGTTCCTTGACTTTCTCTCTCTCTTTCTCTCTCACTCAGTAAAGTTGTCATTTGCTGCTCTTCTTTCATTTTCTTTTTTGTTGTTGTTGTTAAATAACTTGTCTAGGAAACACAGGGGATTGAGGGTTTTGTTTGTTCATCTTTACCTGTAATTTATGTCACTTGTTTTCTTTGTTGAAAACACAGGAAGTTTCCTTTGCACTTATGTTTATTCCGTTGACTGTGCATATTCAATTATACAAACAGGTTGTTTTCTTTCATCAGTATTAAGGGAGGGCAGGATTTATACTGATTTTTTTTAAAACGGCATATGTTTGTCAAGTGATTGTTTGCGCTTGTGTGTTATGTTGGTTTTTAGAAATGTGTGTTCTTATCTTCAATAGTTCTGTTGAAAGCACATTTTTTGTGGTCATATGCTCAGTAGGATGGGTAAAGGGTACTTGTGTAAAATGTTCCCATTGTGTACTAATGTTCCTGTGTTGTTGTTTTTTTCCCGTTGTTTTTCTTAAGTGCGATCAGGAGTTCAAATCTTAAAAGGGGAAAAGAAACTTGGGGATATTTTTGCGTTATCTATTTCTCTAAGGAAATTTTTCCTTCGTCCAAAATAACTAATTGTAAGAAGATCATTCTTTGTGATGTGAATCTGTAGTCTGTATACTTGAATGCAGAGGTAATGGTGTTCTGCTTCTTGCTGAGAGTACACAATTTACGGAGAATACTTTTATCATGGTTTTTGTAAAGTTTCATCAGTAACTTGAGTTTCTGATCAAGGGATTCAAGTGAGGGCCTTTGTAGGAGGTTGCAATTTTTCCCAACTTAATATTACCACTGCGTTCTAACTAATAGATAAGTAACAAATCTAACAGATGGATTGTAAACTTGGCAATAGTGGGGGAGTTTTGTACCTTTCATCAGTCTTTTGTATATATGCTTACATTTTTATTCTTTGTGAGGTTGGTGTAAAATGTTGTCCTATATGTCCCAAATGGCAGTTGGTACTCAAAACTTGTTTTCTTGGTCTCTTGTAAATGGCACTCACAATGGTACAGATAATTGTGGTCAGTAGCCTCTTATGTTGACTGAAATCCCAGTTGTGGTTTTTGTGCTTCCAACTTTCGTGCATGAACAAAATTTACTTCAGTGGAGTTAATTATTAATCTTGTCCATGCTACCATATTGCTAAGGATGCGCAGTGCCTAAAGTCTTTAATATCTGGTATAAGGATAGTTGCTCTTATTTGAACTTGACTTGGTACTTGAAGGTTGCCGCCTACTTATTGTAGCACTTGTTTCAATCATTGTCCTTACTGTGGTGATTCTTTTTTTAATGCGTCGGGAGGTCTCTTTGTGTATCTTTTTCTTTATTTTGAAAGAGTATGGTCCCTGACAGTGCTTCTCTGCTTTCTGTTCTTAGATCTTGCGTTGGTTTTAGAGGAGAGACCCTGAGTAATCAAAGGACTATAGTCCCACATTTTATGCTGTATTGGGTGCCTTTGAGAGTTGTTTAGCTCTTCTGAATATTTGTGATGTGATTTCTGACCAGAAGAGGTGGAACCCTGTTGTAACTTTGTTTTCTGGGGTTTTGTATAAAAAATATTTTGCTGGAAGTGCAAAATCGGGTCAAAGGAAATTGAGCACAGAGACAGTATTTATTCCACTGTTTAAAAAAATGAATCTGAGCTTTTGGTGTGTGAATATATGAATTTAGATTAAGTAAATCGTCCACACTTGGTCAAGTTATGGCAGGGTTTCACTCTACTATATCACACATTTCTTTGTGTCAACCATCCTTTTAATGGAAAGCTTTTGTGAACAATCTACACTCTTAAATTGGGTTCAGTGCATGACTGATTTGCTTACCAGTGTGCGCGTGTGTATGTTTGCCTAGTCTGTGACCAGTAGTCTCTGATCTTGCGGCAGCTCTCCTTGCGGCTCTGGCCAGTTTGGGGTCGATGGCAAACAACTCCAATCAGCAAGGCATGAACTCCGGGGGCAATAACAATCAAGGTGGGCAATCAGCTGAGTAAACGAGCATTGCTTTCTGTTTGTACCTTTTCCTTCCCGTTTCTCCCCTTCGTGTTGGGGCTTTAGCTAGAGAAATCGTTTGACCCTACAAATTGGCTTTTTTCCCCCCTGAGGTACAAAATAGATGACTGATGTAGAAAATTGCAAAGAGTGTTCCTTAATTCTAGCTAAGGCCCCACCCCAGCTGTAATTCGTCTTTCGCTACAGCACAAGTTTATTTTCAAAAAGCCCGGCATAGTTTATTGCTAAAGCATGCCTGCTATTTGCAGAGTGACAATGGTTTGGCAAAGAGCTGTAGATTGTTCCTTTGATGCCTCCATTTGATGTTTGAGCCTCTTATTGTAACTGTTGATTAAAGATACATAATCTGGAAACATTCTATAAAATGTGGCTTGACTACTTAGGAGTCCATAGGTACACACCAACTTCCTAGCAACCATTACTGTGGTTGTAGCAAAAATGATGATAATCGGATTGTAAAGTGATTGGAAAGAAAGCTCAATCGAAAGACAGCAATTACTTTTTCCTTCTTATTGTTGTCGTTTGTAAATGCTTGGGTGGCATTGCTTTCCAATTTCATTGCTACTTTTAAAAGGATTAAGATATGCCTAAATTATAAAGCTTTGATAATGATTACATTTAATGGTCTCATTGAAACTTTGGTATAAGTTATGTAAGTTCATGTGATGGTTGGTTGTTGCATGTGAAAACCTCCCCTCATCAGTACCATATGGCTTCGGACTACTGGTTCTTTGAGCTTGAAGTGAATTTTGTTGGTGCTCAGTCTTTGTTCCCTTTATATCTTTGTGGTGGCTTGTTCTGTTTTGAGATTGGCAGCTTTAGTTGCTTGTAATTCTAACAGTTGGGTTTTTTTAGCTCGGGGTAGTTTCAGTTTACTGGCTTTTTACTTCGAATCATTATTCAGCTTTCTTTCAGCAGTTATCTCCTTGTGAGCAATTTCTGTTTTTTTTTATGGAAGTCCACATGCTTTAGTATTTAAAGTGCAACATTTTTGGTGTTTCTTTTGATTTTGGTCTTTTGCTGTGGCAGTGATAGATAGGGAGTTGTTTGTATTTTTCTCACCTTTTGTACTCGGAATTATGATTGCTGTGAAACATTTTGACACCCTACCCTCCCCCCGCTCATTTTCTTATGCTTCAGGAAATCTTTTTTTTTATAAAGGGGGGTTCAGCAGTGCCTTTGATGTTGGGGTTTCAAATTTTCTCTAACATGGATTAATGTAAGCCATGTCATCTTCAAAAAGCCCTTGAGATTTGTTGGCATTTCCTGATTCTGTTATAAAACAGTAATTTTGATTCCTCTTGGTGACGATTAGTCAGTTATTTCTTTTTTATATTTCCTCCGCATAAAATGGTGCTGTAAAATAATCCCTGACCTGATGGTCCTAGAACCACTGTGCTTACCTTCTTTTTACGCACCATGAGGAAGGGTTGGTTGTTTTCCTGTCTTTGCTCCGTACTGATGCAGATATTTGTTACTTCTTATTCTTAACATCAATGGCATCTATTTTCACGGTTGAGGGGGAAATTTCTTGGGTTTCTGAGCTGAACAATACCAGGACTGAAGTCTGAAGGGAATTTTGTTTGTGAAAAATTGTTTGGTGTACTACTTTGAAGCTGCTTCTTTGTTTCAAATGATGCTTTTGCACTTTCAAGCGGTGTAGTAGGTTCTGGTTTTCAACATTGTATTGCATATATAATGTAAAATTTTCTCAGCTCTTGCAGTTGTGTATATCCGTATAATATTGATTGTATTTTATGTTGGCTTTCCTGTGTCTCCTGTGGTTCCATTTCTTTGAATGATCATTGATATCCTGGAACGCGTAAACACCTCATTGTTTGCTCTTTGGACCCATAGCTGTGTGCACAAAAAAAAGTTCTGTTGCATTTATCTGATAATCATTGCATGCTTTATTTTAGATTGTATATTTTTGGTGTAAATTTCTATTGATATGATTGTGTAATGCGATCATTTTCTTTTAGTGCATAGCCAGAAAAAAACAAACTTGAACAATAATAATAATAAAGTTCTTAGTGCAGTTGGCTGTTTTCAACACAGGACAATCTTAAATGTTTGCTTCAGATTTCAGTTTCAGCAACTAACCCGAGAACCGATGCAAGTGTTCATTTTATAACTTGTATCATAGTAATAGTACGTAGCTTCATTTTCCAATATTTTTTATCGCAAGTTATTGGTTGTCTAGCACTATACAGGTAGCAAAGTTATTTTGTTTGTCCTCTTCTAGTTCGAGATGAGATGACACACCCTTTTGTTTTCCTGAAGTACGAATTATTTCCCTTGCATTTTTTCATCCCACTGTAGTTCCTCTGTTCATCTACATTTGTATACCCAGTAATGTTTTGCCATTTTCTTAGCTAGAGGTTACCATTATTGTGTCAGTAGTGTGTATGTATTATTCTTTTAAGTCTTGAATTGTAAATTACTTCTACATTTGGCTTTCCGTTCGTAGTCATGTATTCTTAATTTTTATAACATGAGCATTGTCTCACCAGCAAGCTTCTTCATAGAGCATAACTTTTTGCACCAGTTGATAGTGCAGATGGTTGGAAGGCACTAATGCTAGCTCTTTACTCTCTTGTGCCTTTTTATTTTGTCTGTCAATTTACATTTTCCCTGTGCAATGATGATCTCGTAATCTTTTTGCGTTTTTTGCTCAAATCAAGTTGTATCTCTTGTGTGAAAGTTTGCAGGCTTATATGTACATCTTCATTATATTGGAAAATGATATAAGTGCTTTTGTGTGTTTTCAGCAACAACATTTAATGAAATGTGTCAGTTATTTTTTTTTGTTGGCTTTAATGACCATATGTTGTTTTTTTGTGTGTGTTTGTGTGCTTTCAACAAACTCAAGTAAATTAGTGTGTATCAAAGGAGTGGCTAACTATTGAGTAATGCCAGTTTTTGTTTGCATGTTTAAGACATTGTTAACTATTATTATTGTATAGTCCGGGGGTTACATATATTTGTGGGTATCATTCTTGAAATTGTCTACTTTGTAAGAGTTACCAGCAGTAGTGACTTAGAGAGAGACTTCCACTCGAACAAGTATGTAAATAAGCAAAACAGTGTTGTATCATTATTTTGCAAACATAGCACAAGCAAGTGGTACATTTTTATTGATTATCGATGGATACAGTAATGCCAACTGAAGCAAAATTGCTATTGTCATTTATAACCATTCTTCGAAGAGGTTCTTTGAAGGAAGAGTCCATCATCTGTGGGCCTTCTAGGGTTTTCAATCACTCTGTCAGATGTCATACTGACTCTCTTAGTCTTTGCGTGACTGGGTGCGGATTGACAAGTTTTGTTCATTCTGGGAGTTTTTTCTTCCTGCCCAGGTATATGGGGATAAGACTTGCAAGAATAGGTTGTTTCTGGGAGTTTTTTGGGTTGTTTTTTTCCCCTGCTTGCACTTGATGTTCATGTGTAATGAGGCTTGACATTTTTTTGTCTTCAGGTGGCATGGGGAACTTTGGCCAGATGGGGGCAAATAACGGAAACTCTGGTGAGTGTACGTACAATTATAAGAAATTTTAATCCGAGATTTTTTTCTTTAAGCTTTGCATTAAGAAATTGAGCTGAGTGACATTGTTGCACACATTAGCTGGTAGCTGGAAGAAAGTATGTAGTTTTTATCGAATGACTTATAAAAAAGGATGGAATCTCCAATTATGTGTTTGGTTAGCTGAGCATATAAGAAATAATGACCTATATAGTTACAATAGACCAGGACTTTGAAATGAAATATTTACTAGTGAAATACATTATTCAGACAAATCTTATCTGAAACAATGTGGGATAATATCCTCAGCTGTTTTGCTTAATGTGTTGTAATGCATGTTGGGGGTACTGTGTGTTTATTTTCCTTTTCTTGTATTGTAGTATTTAAAGCCATTATTTATTTTAATGGTTTTTAAAAGTTTTTATTGTTGGGATGTGAATGATTTACTGTTGCACAACAGGTCATATGAATATAGAGAAATGTGTCTGTGTTTAAATGTGTGTCCATTGTTTGTCATGTGAGTACAGTGGGGCTTCTCTTTTTTTTTATTTCAAAATATTGCTTTAACTCATTTGGCTTGGGTGACCGCCAGGCCCCAGGAATCTGCTAGACCTACAAATTCTTTTAGTAATCACTCAGGAAACACCCCAGACGTAAAAGAGGTCAGTGAGTTTATCCAGGAGAACCTGCCCCAAAAAAATTTTTGTTTTGCAAGCTCTAAAGAAAGAAGATCTTGTTCGCTTCTTGTCTGGGATGTTTGTATCATTTCAAGAACGAGTTTTACGCGAGGAGTATGATAAAACTGATCTAGCATTACATTTGTCTTCCAAACCACAAAAATGCTTTTTTTTTAAAACGCTGTGCGAGTGCAATGTGTAATGGAAGCTGCTATTGGGGTCCTCATGGTCAGTGCATCATCGTGCACCGCCCCTTTCCTCGATTGGACTCGGGAGTCAAGAGGTGTGTGTTGTTATTGTCTGGACCGATTTTCAACTAAGCTTAATAGCCAGGGCAGCAATTGCATCAGTGCCCGTGGACTTGCTGTCTGTTTCTGGCTAACTCGTGACATATATGAACCCCAACCACCCGTCTTGTATAGTGTTACTTTCCTCATCCGCATTTTGCACAAGTTTTCGAATAACTTGCAAATCTAAGTGGGGAAAAAATGAAACCTCGTTTCCTTTTCATCCCCGAGACTTGATCTGTGTTATCAATTATATATTAGTCTAGCAGACAAGTAATACTGGCAAATTTGGTATTGATGTGCAGATTTTTATTTCCCAATACAAATCCACCCTGTGCTTGTGGCTAAACCTCCGTACAGAACTAGACCCAGCTGATTTGTGGGGTTTAATTACGCACATTTGAGGTCTTGCGCGACAGAGTAAACTTGCGCTCATTTTAGGACTGTAGGAGTGCTAAAATCTGGTTTGGCGGTCACCCTGATTTGAGCATGCGATTACTAGTCTTCATAGATTTTATGTGCTTTAAAAAACATATTGCTAGAAGTGCTGACAGCATAAAGCTCAGTTTGCGTTTGTTTTGCTTTGTCTTTTCATTTATGCTTGGGAAGAAAGTACTTATGTCCTTTTTTTTCCCTCTCTCCCCCTCTTTTTTTTTTTTTTGCCTTGTAAAGCGCTTCGGGGAAATCAGTTTGGTAAGGACACCCATTGTTGTCATAGTGCTGTCCTTTGTTTTGTGCGTTTTGTCTTTGTTTCTTTATGTTTAAAAATGGTGTTTTTAGTTTGTTACTTCTTGTTCTGTTGATTGCTGTTGTAGTGGTGTATCCTTTGTCCTTTGATGAATTATAGTTGTAAAAGGAGTAGGTAGCTTCTTCATTCAAGACCTTCAGGCATGCAGTTAGTTATAAAGCCGTTGTTTAATACAAGTAGCTAAATGCATATTTTAAAAAATAAAGCTTCTGCTTTCCATGTGTGCCCATGTCTCGCAAAGTGCTGTGAAGTTATTGTTGCATGGCTCAATTTTCAGGCAACATGGGCAACAACTCCGGAGGAATGGGCGGCATGGGTGGTAACAACATGGGAGGCAACAACATGAACGGCTTTGGCACCAACAATTCCAACAACATGGATGCCCTGAGTCAGGCATACTCCGGCATTCAGCAGTATGCAGGTTTGTACTGTTTAGGTTTTTGTGTTCTCCTGGAGATGGACTTTACTGGAAATCTTAAATTGCTCATCCTAAAACTGCTTGAAGATCCGAGGTGTTTTTTAAGTCAAATTTATTATTGATGAATGTGCGCATGTGGGTTCTTTGGATGTAAGTTGATTATTAGATTAGTATGTTGTGTAACAATTTGATAAAATATATTTTTTTTTGACTCCTGTCTTTTCACTTCTTCACAAGTCTTGTTTTTTTATGTCGAATCTTTTTTTTTTTTGAAGACAAGGGCGAGTAATTTTGAGAGTTTTATTTTCTGAGACATACATTTTTGGAAAAGGGATTTCCCTAAGTCTCTGTTAAAGGCTTGTTTAGTTTTTGTAAGTGTGGCGTTTCCTGATAAGAGTAAAGTGTTTGTCAGTGTAGCAAGGTGTTTGTTTTTGTTTCCAGCTTCCTTCCCCAATGCCTTCAACACACAGGCAGCAGCTCAAATGCAAGCCAATAATGCTAACGTAGGCGGAAAACAGACAGAGGGTAAGTATGGTTAAATCACATCATGAATGTCCAATGCTTAGTTGTTTGTTTTTTTAAGCAAGTATGAATGTTATTTAGGGGGAAGAGGGGTGGGGGCTTGACAAGTTGTGATGTGGTTTAGTAAAAGAATAACTGGTGGATAAACATTTTTAAAAAAAAATGTGTATACGTTTGTGTGTATTGGTTCGTTTTAAAATTCAAGTCAATATATATTTTTGTTTTAGACTGACATTTCTGTGCATGTTGTGTATAAAGTTGTCAAAAAGTTTTGAAACTACCTGTCCATTATAAAAGGGACATTAAATGCCTGTTGTACTGATTTTGACCTTTTGACTTATGACACAAGTATAAGCAGTTTTACTAGGTTACAAATATTTCTCATACAGGTCCAGATGGAGCCAATCTTTTCATCTATCACTTGCCTCAGGAATTCGGAGATGGAGATCTTATGCAGATGTTCATGCCCTTTGGCACAATTGTCTCTGCAAAAGTTTTTATTGATAAACAAACTAACCTGAGCAAATGCTTTGGTAAGTTCATGTGTTATTACATGGGTCAAGAGGTAGTGGGTGCTTACTGTAGTTGATTTTAATTTGAGAGAAGACCGTTACCTGAAAACTTACATTGCCCTCTTATTGCTTATTGAAAAGAGGTAGTGATTTAAACATGTTTTCCTCTTCAGCCTGGGAGTGAGTTCTGGTGTTGCTGCACTTTGATTCTGGATTATACCACTTTTCAAATATAGTTTATTATAGTCTAGACCAAATAGATTGAAGTAGATTTAGAAAGCCAGATCCAGTCCTATGGTATACTTGATCCAAAGTAATTAGACTTGTCTAGATCTAGACAACAAAGTCATGTTCCATAAATAACAGGCAAAGAGCAAGATTCAATTATAATTGATGGGTTATGGCTTTTGATAATAAACATGGTTTAGACCAGGGAAATGAGGTTAAGTTAAGGTTGAATGTCGAGCTTAAATATCTTTTTGTGTAAGCTGGAAACAGGAAGTTCAAATACATGTTTTGGTCCTCAGTGAGTTAATTGCCTCTACCACACGAAAAATTACCTCCAAACTGTATCTTTTTGTCTTTGTAGGATTTGTGAGCTATGATAATCCAGTCGCTGCTCAGGGAGCCATCCAGTCCATGAACGGCTTCCAGATTGGCATGAAGCGACTCAAGGTGCAGCTCAAGCGCCCCAAGAATGACAGCAAACCGTACTAAGCAGGCACATTTGTCTTTTGGGCTGGGAACAGTGAAAGGGAAAGGTGAGGCTCTACAGATAAGTGGTATTTTATTTTTGTTGCATTGTGTACAAACTATGGATGTGCATTTGCATTTTTAGAACACACATATGAGTGTTCTTTGTGTTATTTATGGTGAGTTAATACTGTTTGTGTACCTGGTTTTGATACTCGGAACAGTTTTTTTCTTTCCCCCGTCATATAATGGTTATAATTGTAAGAATTGTGGAAGTCAGAGGAAATGTTCCGTTGCTCTATTTAATACTTTTGAAAAACGGTTCTTGAGCATCCAGGTCAGGTATCCTTTTATTTTGACTTAAAATGATGGCAGCACCTTTGCAGGCTGTTTGTTGATTTTTGTTTTTCCTGTTGGACTGCTCTGTTACAGTAAGGGCAGTTTGCTGTAGCTGTGTGTGTATATGCTTGTAAGGAGTGTATCCTGGCTTATACTACTGTGGACAGGGTCTTCTCACTGTTGGTTTTAAAGATCGTATTTTGTTCTTCAGTTCTAGCTGTCTGTCAACAATCCAGCTATATGTTGTTTCGTGTCTACTTGTGGTGAATATCTTAAGGTTTCTTTGGTTACAACATGCAAGGACAGAAGTGAAGCCTTTGGGGCTTTTGTGAGAAATATTAAGTAGCATTTGTGTCCTACTGTTTAGGTCAATAAATTTGTACTTACTTTAGGTGTGGTAAGGTGCTTATTTGGCCAAATTTTTGTACTTAGTTTTAGGGTATGTCATACAAGTATTCATCATAATTCAGCCCCTACCTGCCGTCTTTTAGATTCATGGTATGAATGACCTTTGATCGTACAAGGCTGCTTGTTTGGTGGAATGAAATGAAAGATGGATGTGAGTTGGGGCTAATACATACAACCTTGCATGTGACTGACCTTTATGTTTTTATCTATGAAGCAACTGCGCTCTCCCCATTTTGGACAGCTCAAATGTTTAGACTATTGTGCTGTCTCACTACGTTGTCCTGCTTTTGTTTACCTTTATGGTTGTCAGTGGTTTTCCTGTGAGAACAAAATTTGACGTGGAAGTATTGGTTTGTTCTAGGATGGTTTTATTGCATGGTCTGGACATGTGATTTGTGCTGTCTCTTCTTTCTGTCCTGTAATACATGGTGTTGTATTAGTGCAATGGGATAGAAGTCAGACTGTAATTTTTATATTGGCTTTGAAAGCACTGACATTTATTTGTCCTTATTTTATTTATCTTTTTCTTTTCGTTATCGTTGTTCTGATGAAGCGGTGGCAGGGACAAAACGGTGCCTCATGCTTCTGCAAATTCCAAAGATATCACTACTTTGCCGATGAGAAAGATGGTGATATTGCGTGTTTTGTGTATAGTTGGCTCATTGTGCCATTGAATGATAAATCGGTTTGATTGAATTGGGTTTTAAAAGACTTTCTAGGGTCTCATTTGTGTTTCAAGTTTAGTAGTAAATACTGTAAGACTATAATCTGCAATACGATGTCAATGGACTGAGGTTTTTCATTATTTAGCGTAGCCCCAAATCTTTAATCACATATTATGCACTTACATACACAGTTCAATACACATAGAGAATGCAAGGTCACATTTTTGTTTTGTGGCGTTTTGCACATCAATAATGCAAATGGTAAGTAATCCTGCCAGTGTACTATTTTTTACGGCACTGATAAGGGTCATATTTTGACATTTTGCATACAGAGAAAATACGATCATCATTCAATCATGAAATACTTTTTGTTCAAAGGGTAATTTACAGCAAAAGTATATTGTCTGTTTACACAAGTCTGGGCTCTTTTTAGCCTTTGGCTCACTTTAAATGAATTCATTCTTAAAGGGAAGCACCCATCAATTGTAATTACAGATATATATATTATTTAAAGAATTGTTGAAAACACATGACGCCTGTGATTTACTCCTGTGATATACCACTATCAATATTATTACAAATGTTCAAGTGTGTTGCTTTGATGTGTTAAGAACGTTCATTTACTAATGGAATTGGCCTTTAAGCAAAAGGTCAATATGACAGACATATATTGGGTTTGCGCATAAAAACCAGTCATGCAGAGAGGTGTTATATTTTGGAATTGGAAAGAAATATGGATTGCCATAAAATTCTGGTGGTGACAGACCAGTAAAACTGAATATACCGGTATATAAATTTGGGCCTGGATCTGAGCAAGCAACAGACATTTCCACAAAGAATTTTGATTTTCCTATCACTGGTACACTCATCTCACTGGCTGGGGAAAGAAAAGTAACAGGCAGTTCGTTTTCTTTGTCTTTCTTTCCCATTATTAAGAAATCTTGTAATTTGTAAAAATTAAATTGTGGATGAATTCCTTACTTAAATAAAAGTATAACCCGAGTTGACAGTTTTATACTGTGTGCATTTAAATGTATTCACACATCAAATAAAGCATGACATCTATTATGCAAATGAACTTAATGATTGGCTCAGTAAAGAAGCCCCTCTTCATACTATATAGTTAAAATTCAGAAACGTTGGATTATTGTCTACTATGAAAACAATTTTGCATTTTTTCATTTTAAAGAAAGCGTGTCAGATGAATATGTTTTTATGAGACTTTATGAGTATCCTATTTTTCTTACTCATGAGGAGTGATGCTTTATCTCACTACAAAATGGAGCAGGATGTGTCTGTCCTACTGTTGATGTTGTTGCAAGTGGTTGTTGTCTGTGCTTGGTGCATGTGATTACTGGGAACTTAGAATTGAATGTGCTGTTGATGAAAATGCTCTGAAAGTTTGACGACATGCTTTGTCTTGTTCTTAAAAATTTTTCTATCTGCAAAAGAATACTCGTTGTCAATTAGAGGATTGTTTATGAATCTCATATTTTTGTATTATTTGAATGGAATGCTTTTTAAAAAAATCATAACATCTTTTTTGATGCTTGTGGTATGTGAAAAATAAACTCCGAAAATGTTTGTTCCGAGGTTGACTGACTGTTTTCCTTTTTTTCCCCCTTACTGTAGAGGCCACGTAGGCGTCTGGCGTGACATGGCGTGTGTTCCTGTGTCCCTGTGGCGTCGTCGTGCGTCCGTGATGCGTCCCCATCGTACGTTTGTTTTTCTTCTTCACTGTCCATGTGTCGAGCAAGCAGTACCCATAATTTGGTCGGTTCCCTTGTCATCAGCGTTTATTTGGGGTTACATTTTATGTGTTTTTTTGCTGTTTGTCATTTCTCCTGTAGTTATTTAGTGTATCCCATGTACTGGGGGTGCCTTTTGTGCTTTTAGTTCTGTGAGCTTTGTGGTTGATATACTTATGTAGACACACAAAATTGTTTGAGTTCATTGGATATGGTACTTGAAACCTATCTCCGTTTTTTATTTTACTTCAGAAAATTTCTGTCAAGCCTTCTATTTTGGGGGAAACTTTTGGTGAATACCATATGCATCGTTTCTAAGAATTTAAAAGAAAAAAATGTACATATTGGGTTACTTTTTTTTCCTTTATTATTATTTTGATTTCCAAACAGAATTCTGTATATATGCTTTTGGTTTTTTTACTGTTTAAAATCATAGGTGCCGCCACAGATTTTTTTCATTACTGGTAGTTTTTTTCCCCCATGCAGTTTTGGGACATCTAATTTTAACTATAAAGTTTTTCTTTTGGTTTAATATTCATCAAAAGGACAGAAGATATATTTAAAGGCATTGGTACCCCAGATGTTTTTTTTTTCACCTTTAGTCGCATTGACTACTAGTTTGTCCCTTTATATCTTTCAAATATGTATATTACATGTTATCTTTTTTTTAATTTCCTACTCCTTTTCATCCCTCTAGTAAATGAAATTGTAATTATGTATCACAAAAGTTAATTGTTTGCTGTGCTTATGATCATCTTGCTGTTATTCATATCTCTGATGGGCGGTACTGAGAAAGGCCTTCTTGTGAAAAAAATGGCTTTATTAAAAAAAAAAAATTCTTAATTCGGAAAGTTAGACTCTAATGCTTTGAATGTTAAATATTAAGGCGAGTCCAGGGCAAGACAGAGGTAAGGCAAGTTAGACTTCACAGCGTAATTTGCATATTATATTTCTTCTCTATAAGTTATTCAGACCATTGCGTTGAATGAACTTGGAGGTGATTATGGCAGATTGGTGTCAGACAAGGTCCTCCTAAAGAAAAACATGTTCATTAAGCACATAACTTGGATTTTATTTTTCCTCCGTCTTCGTCTTTTTCTATCAAAATTTGACAAAAGAATAGTTCCATTTTCTTAGCAGGTTCTCTCGTTCATGTTAAAATCAGAATGTTGACAATCATTTGCCTACTTGGGAACGAAAGAGTTGTTTTGCCATCGCTAGTCAAGAGAAAAAGATTCTGAAGAAAGAATTATGTTGACCAATTTTATTTTTCTTACTCTGTGTGACATCCTTTGGCGGGCTTTGTTTTTGTTTGTGGCAAATACATGTCAAATGTGTCGTTGAAGACGGTGTTGAACATGTCTCAGAAGTCTATTCAGTGTTTTGGGTTTTGAAGCTGTATCTTGTATGTCGACGGTGTTAGCATCACATAGAGACGTGTGTGTAACTTAAAATCAAATAATCTCAAGATCCGTCTGTATTTACGTCTGTAGTGCACTTGCATTTTTTTGTCTAACCCTGCCTCCATACGAAGTGAATTTTATCTGAAAGGACACATCTCAGGTATTTTGTTAGTGTTGAATGTCATCTCACGAGGATGTAGATGCTCATGTTTGTAGGTATCTTGTAACAGTTCTTTTGTCAGCTCACTCAAGGCCGAGGAGGCCAGTGTTTTTTTATTTTTCAATGTCGTGTTTCCGCTCTGATGTGTGTGGTGTCAAGTCAGAGAAGGAAACCCCCCCACCTCCCCACAGTCATCTACAGGTTTCGATCAACTGAACACTATGTTCATGATCTGCATACTTAACCATGAATGAAGGGTGATGAGATCGAAATAGGTAGTATTACAGGTAAAATGCCACAGGTGCATCACATAACATGTATTCAAGCTTGACGATTAATCTAGATTAGATGGGAAACTTGTGAACACTTCCTTCAACCATCATTCATAATCAGATCAGACTTTCTTTTTCCTTCTCTAGCAGCTTTGTAAGTTGCACATTTGTCAGTTTATCTTTTGTCATTAAGGGTTTGTATTGTATCTTTGTGTTTTTTGTTTTTGATTTTTTTTTGGTTTCGTACCTTTGTGTTAAGAAACAAAATGTTGTTAAATAAGTAAAAAAAAAAATAATAAAAAAGGAAAAAAGAATTTTAAAAACATTGAATCTACACTGTGGTGTTGGCTTGACTTTCTTGTTTTGTTATATACTGTTGGTATTTATTCTCCAGCTTGGAGTCGAGATCATCTGGGTGCTTGTAGGTTGCCACTGATAATGATATTGGTAGGTCCTACTTCTTTGTCATTATCCATGAAAGAAAGATAGTGCAGAGAAAATGTTCATTAGTGTTGTGATGGTTTCTTCGTCCACATACCTCGGCAACAAATTCTCTATTGCTTGCATTATTTTTTGCTTCAACAGTCACCAGTATGGTGAGGTCACATTTCAAAACATGTTTACTCTCCCAAGATGCTGGAAAGCAGAAGGGATTGAGATAGAGGAGGGGGTGGGGGGAGAAATGGGAAGCACAGGGCACAGATAGAGTGAAGAGACAATTGAAGAGTGCTTGGCTTTTCTTGCTGTGGGTCAGCTTCCTATAATTTACAGGGACAGGTGGTTAGAAGGCCACGGGTAGGTCCTCATTTACTTTCCCTCTGTTTTTATCCTTTTTGCTTTTTTTTTTTCCAGCACTAAATTACGTGCTTCTCTTTACAAACAAACCATGGATCGAATGCACGGCTATGGGCAGGAACTTTTTTATTTTTTAAAAGTGCATGGTCTCTCTGACAAATTCTGAGGAAACATTTTCTGACAGTCACACAATGTAGGTGGGCAGCCTTAGACCAGGTTTTTCCCCACCAAAATGTTGAAATTACAAAACAATTGGAACAGGCTTTTTTCAGGGAGTTGTAAAGAAAAGCGGAAGTCTGAAGAGCTCATTTTAGTCATGAAAATATGCCTCCTGGCTTTCTCAATGAAAAAGATGGAATTTATTATGTACGTACTACATATTGTTGGGGAAACTGTTCCGGTTTGCTAAGCCGAGAATGCCAAATTTTTCAGTACCGTTGGGAGAAAAACTTTAATTCCCTCTCTTGAGTGAATAAATTCTTCACTGCAGCATGTATCTCTAATCTTGTTTTTTTCAACATTTACAATTTGAATTTTGTTCGAATATTTCTTGAGTACTTGCCACCAATCACTGCAATTAAAAAAATTTGTGCTCAGTACATTTGAACATCTGGCCAACAATAATTTCTCTACCAGTTTCAGATGAAATGCCATTATCTTGCTGTCGTCTTGGAACTGCGACTCGATATTTAAATTGGGAGGTCTACTAAGGGCTCAGTCTCATCTGCCCTGCTTTACATGGCATACAGATCTTGGGATACACTGTTGTACTATACTCTGATTCTGATATACTGGATCGAATCTATCCCAAAAAGTACATGAATTAAAGGATTGACAACCTTTTGGGAGACAAGTATCACTGAGACTGGATATTTGGAGCTGGAAAGAATTTCTTTCTTTAGAATGGCTGTAAATGCTTCAAAGGGAACTTGTTAGCTTGTTGTAGCCTACTTACTACTACTACTAGTAGTAGTAGAAATAGAAAAATACGAAATGCTTCCCCAATTCCTATCGGGTAGCCTATTTTACTTTTGTAGTCAGGAGGGTGGCGGAGCAGTTGGTGCACTCATCTTCAAAGTCAAAGCGGAAAGTCGGGGTTCGAGCCTCGGTTCGGACATTTTTTTCGCCCCCTCCTGGGTACCTGACTTTGAGTTAGGAAAGTAAAGGCGACTTGGAAAGTATTTGGAAAGGAACTGGCCACCCTACCACAACATGCCGAAGGCACAGGAAGTTGTCTCACTAACAAGGCAATCCCCAATGCCTGGATCGGATGTAGGGACAACTTTAGTCAGTAGGAGTAGGTTGCCATGGGTTTTTAATACATGTATAGTGAAAAGCGCATAGAGCTTGCTTTCGAGTGGGCATATATGCTATACAAATGCTATTTATTATTATTAGTTGTAGTACAGTTGACAGACGAGACACATCAGGTTCATCAAGGGTACCGTACAGTGTAAGTACGTCACTGGCAGCATTGAGAACTCTTGACTGATGGGAAGAGACAAATTATACGAGGTTACCTTGAAATTACATCATATATTGTGGTTTCATTGTTTCCAATTATTAGCCAACAAAAATTCTTGTTACATGTAATTGTAAAAGCAAGTGAAGAATTCATTTACTGGTTGTGGAGTGTGCCAAGTGCCAGTAAACTTTGAACTTCCCACAAAGTTTGGTGCTATCACTATCAAGTCCTATAATCACACCACAATCTTCAGTGAGAATGCAAGGGTCTGTCAATCTGTGTAGAACGGGTGCATGTATTACTCACGTTCAGTTGAAAATGACAGTTGTCTGTCCTCTGGACTCTTTTGTAACAGGAAAATAATATGAAATTGAAATGCAATCTTGGTAAAAATGCAGTAAAACCTTATACTGCCAACCCCGCTTACAGCCAGGTTTTGCCAACTCTATAAAAACATAAGTTTATTTGCGTCTTCGCACTGCCAACTGAGTTGTACGGTATAAATAAAATAATTGGAACATGTAAATTTGCCCTGCTATATCCGTGAGGCTTTTTTAAAAAACTTGTGAGCGCTCACAAAGTCTACATGAAAGTACTGAGAAAGGGACTGACGTGTACCATGTAGGCCCTACAGAAAAATTTTGTCTACAGGGTCCTTGATGCATCATGCATGTTATGTGACCTTGCTTGTGTTCCGTCTGAAATTAAACATTCGAATTTACTTAAAATTGAGCTGGTTCTGTAATTAATGTAGGCTAACTAATTGCTACCGGTACGCCCCCCCCCCCCCGGTGAAGAGCCATCGCGCAAGAAATGTAGCCATAGTTAGCATGAGGCAAGACGCCAGTTTGTCTCGTCTCTTGCCCTTGTGCAGTCTACACAAGTCAAAATGACAATCGGTGCTGGTTTTTATTTTATGCCGTCAGCCCGGCTGTACCAGTACCACCAACTTAGTTGAATGTTTGTCCCAAGGTAGGCGGTACATGCATTACTATTACTACTACTATTACGAGGTTAACTGTTATTACTGTTAAGGTACAATGTACTATTTTCTTTTGTGATCTTCAAAATACAGCAAGAAAAAGTCACCCTCGAGTCATTTGATTTTGATACATTTGGTTTGGAATATTTTTACAATAGGACATAGGCCTTGTAAGTAGTGTAAGTTTATAATTAACATTTTATTGTCAACCAGTCGGGACTTATAATTGAAAACTACATCGTATCATAAAAATATCAGATTTGAAACCAGCGTATCAAAATAAACAAAATGACCCGCAAGCGATTCTTTTCTTGGTCTTTTTCTTTCTGGATTTTGAAGAATACAAAAAAAAAAGCATTTTAGTTTCGTCAAGATTGCATCATGTAGCCTACATGCATTAATTAATTTTCTTATCACAATAAAATCACATACAATGTACATGTAGCCTGTTCGAATTTGTGCTTGCACCCATGCCATCTCTTGGACTCAGTTTTCTGGGCGTATAATAATGTCGGAGGAATCTCCTGTCCTATGCTATAAGTTATAAGTACAAGTCAAGTCAAAGACGTAAAATGCAAGTCGCCACATAAGTTTGGAAGCCGTATCGTTGGTGGACTCAAACACCATTGAACCCGGAATCAGAAGACATCAGTTCGATTCCTATGTGAAGAGAATTTCCATCAAGCATTCTTGATTTTCTGCTGGGATATATTTGTAGTCTTGTGCATTTATAACAGACTCTGTTGTTACAGGAACTTGCAATATAACGGTGAAAAATTAAATCCCCAGTTTTTTTTTTTCTCTAAGTGTATGAACCTGGCTACTACTACTACAACTGGGTTCAATTTACGCAGACTCGGATATAACAGTGATCTTGCAGCGCATGAACTTGCTTTCGATCTGTCCAAATTATTAAAATTTGTCTCACATGGCACTGGACTCTGTAGAAAATTCCCCTAACAAATCTTTCCTTATCCTTTCTGACTCTCTGTCTTGCATCACCTCACTCACAAACTACACACTCCTACACCCAAAAATAGTTAGCCTACAACAGAAAATCCATACACTATCCGAAACAGGAAAAAACATCATGTTCGCATGGATACCCAGCCATGTGGGCATCCGGGGAAACGAGCAGGTAGACGACCTGGCGAAGAAAGCTTCATCCCTTCTGCTGGGATCAACGACAAACACTCTCCCACAGACTGACTTTAGAAATAAAGTCAAAAAGTACACCTCCAGTCTGTGGGAGAGCCACTGGGAAAACCAGAAAAATAATAAATTATATGAAATTAAACCCAGACTAGAACAGCGAAATCCTTCGGATCTCTCCAGAAGAGACGAAGTCATTTTTACTCGATTGCGCATCGGACACACGGCCCTGACCCACAAATACCTACTACAGGGAGAGGAGAAGCCGTTCTGTGTCGGATGCGACACAGATTTTACCATTAGACACATTTTAACAGAATGTCTAGACTTTGGAGAGATCCGAAGGAAATATTATAAATGCAAGAAATTGCAGGATATTTTCTCCGTCGTTGTTCCCAGCAGAATTTTAAATTTTATAAAGGCCATTGGCCTTTATGGCGAGTTGTAAAGTGAATCTGATATTATTAAAAATTTTTATTGTTACTTAAAAGTTGTTTTAGATCACAAATGTATTTACACCGAATTTGAATATTTTAACTTTTTAGCATTTTAAAGTAAATTAGTTACCAGTCGTGAAGTGAACTTTCGCAGAGGTGAACAACTTGTGTTTCGCGCGCTCATATGACCTTGGCAGTTGCGAGCGCCGTAAAACCTTATACTACTACTACTAGACATTTCGCCAGCTTGTAATAATTACATGATCGCTTGCCTAAACCCATTTGGGGTCACTGATCGGTTCCGTCTCAGTGTCAGCAAAACAACTCACTGGAAAAGGATCTGCCATATAATCGAATCCGAATAAGGTGAACTGAAGGTGCATATTATAGTATTGTGGTACTGGTAGTTTCCCTTGAACTAACACTTATAACAGGAATCGCTTACAAGGGAAAACTATTGGTCCTGTGTGTCCTGTCAGAGTTTGGCTGTATCTCTCTCAACTTGAGTTGGCCCTGATGAGCAAGGTCAAAGTAGCCTGCTACCTAAAGGATCTACAATGTAAACATAATGCCAAAAGGGTTGTAAAACTTTACAATTTTTTAATATGAATTACTGGTACGGTAGTAATTAGATCTCTAGATCTAGTTCTCAAACTCGAATGACCAAGTGAGAACACTTATCAGCTGGTAGTGGTAATTAATAGCCAGCTATGTGATTTGTTTCTTCATCAAGTATGATAAAGTTGGAGGACTCCCCCATCCTATAACTAAGTATAACTTCTAGTTCTAGACCTATATATGTGTACGTCACAGATGTAAAATGCAGGACACTACTTTACTTTAAAATTTAATATAATATTATAAGCTTGTTATTATTTTTAAGGAAGTCATATTGTTCATGAACTCGAACACCATTGAACTGGAATTTGTGGTGTAGAGGTTAGGCACTTCGCTGTGGCACACAGACTGGAAACCCAAGTTTGATTCACGAGTTAGGAGAAATTTTAAATCAAGTATCTCAGTCTCTCTGCTGGGATGTTGTATCCCTCTAAGCCCGGGTTGGCCCTAACAGGCATGGTTGAAGACCACCTCTTATTTAAAAAGATCTAATTTGTGTCGAAGGCACATTTCAGAAGTTGGGTAGGCTTCCAGGCAGGCGGGTGGGGGGAGGCAGTAGTAATTTAGTAGTATAAAGAGGTTTGACTATACATAAAATACATTATGCATCTCCTCATCACTGTCACTGTTGAGTAGCCTACATCTTCTTTGCAATTCAATGTCCGATACATATATGGATCAAACTGGTCAATCTACGTCTCTGGTGTAGCAGCTACTGAGCTTTTCGCCGTTGCACACAGAAGACAGGTTGACTCCCACGATGAACAAGAACACTCAAAATTCGAAATTGCGGATATCTTGTACAATATGCCATTCCGCTGTTTTTTGTTGTTTTTGTTACATTTTGTGCTGCCAGTATTGGCAACATTAATGTTTGTTTTCTCAAACACTCGTCAAACGTCTCATCCAGAAAAACCCAATCAAATTTTCACCAACAATTGGTTGCTTTTAAGAACAAGCGGGCTAACTCAGATTTTAGAGGTTTCCAGAAACCTTGACCTACGCCCAAAGTGGGCATTGCCCTACCTATAGGAACAGTCTTGTTTCATTGGTGTGTACATTTGTTTGGTCATCATAGAGAAAAGTCTCCTTGTTTTGTAATGAAACTGAACAAGGGGCAAAAACTTTACTTTCGATTTTATCAAAACAGAATTTTTCGGGAAAGCCCCCTTGTGCTTAAAAAAGTTAAAAGCGACCAATTATTGCCTCAACAAATTCAAATTGCCCTGCTCACAAGATGGAAAACAACACATCAATCGTCACTGGAGTACATCATGTATCAGGTTACATGAGCCCACCATGCTCGCCCTGGCACCACATGATTGATACACACAGTACTGTGGTACATATTATTATATCGAGATGCATCATCACAAAAGATTGTACATAACCAGATAGTTCACTCGGCCAAAAAAGTGTCCGTGGAAGTCCGTGCATTGGTTCAGATGTCGCTGCAGTCTTTGTTTTGAAGCTCTCTTTCATTTCTCCAGAAGAAGAATAGGAATAGCACCCCCTTGTGCATCAGCTGTTCCGGTTCACTCAGAGCGGAGGTTTAAGTTTATTTCATTTTAATGACCTCCCGCCTCTCGTTCTAAAGACTAAAGCCAAATTAAACTAAGAAAACAGTCGCCCCTTTCACCTGCAGAGGATTTTTGTCAGCGTAACCATTTAAAAATGCGTTATTCCGAAATTTTAATTATAATTTACACAGAAACTTGTTAGTTTCACTTTGTTAATTTTTTTCCACACCGCTTTGCGTACAGATACCCTACTAGTAGTAGGGTATCTGTACGCAAAGCGGGCGCTTTTTCGAAGAGGGCGCCACCGGATTTTGAGGGCCTTTTTTTAAACAGGTCGAAGAGAGGAGTGAACCATCTTGTTATACAGAAACTTTGTCATCACACATAACTTGTGTGTAACTTCTGTAATAAGGCCAAGGTACTAACACCTCCTTGATCTAGGCATGTGAGAGTGGGTGCTGGGTAATGGCTGTGACCTCGTTTGTCAGAACCCAGTTATTCATTCAACAGATCAGATGCAAAGCAGCAGGAGTAACAATATTTCTGAGTCCCTGCATCATTTTTTAAAAAGTGTCCGTGCCATTGAAAGTGGCTAAACTGGTTTCACTACCGATAGAACTAATAAATTCTTTTTAAAAAAAGGAAAAGTAAAGGCTATTAGTGACTTTTACAGATTTTATTTAGTAACAAACAAACTATATTTTGGTCTCAAATGATACATACAACAGACTTTCATTCACAGAAAAGACAACCAAATGAAACTTGTATATGATCCATCCAATGCATACTGCTATCACACTCTTGCCGTAATTACCTGTTGATGAGAAAAGAAATGCATGTTATGAATATATGTGACAATACTGAGGGCATGAATGACTGTCAACATTGTACGAGTACCATATTCTGTAGAAATCAGGTGTTAGGCCTTGTGCAACTCATTTTTAGTCAAACACATGCAGAACTGCAAACCTTTGGAAATAAAGAAAAAGGGAAACCTAATTTTCACTCAGCAACAGATGACCTGACTGCACAAAATGAGATTTCAGGGAGGTTGCAGCAGTTTACTTGATGGTTTTTCCATGCTACAACATACTTCGTAGGCGGCCCACTCAGTGTAAGAACAAAAACAAATAGGAAAACATGGAGTTGATAAATCTTATTTTGCCCATTCTAAAGATTGTATGCGACACACCCCCCCCCAAATTAAAAAAGAGACATTCCCATTAACTTAAACTAGGCTCTCTGTCCCATGGAACAAAGCATTAAAGTTTAAACTAGGGTGTGTGTGTTAACGGTAGTTAACCCCTTGAACGCATGCTGTGTGATGTGCATTAAAAACAGTTGGGCACCGCGAGCACAAAAACAGGGGAGAGTCAGCCGGGAGGAATTATGAAACAGTCTAGAATTCCTTTGTACATGTGCAAGTGAAATCTGTTGAGGGACGTTGCAAAGCATAAAAATAAAATAAAGAAGAGAAAAAAAATAACTGGGGATTTGAAATTTTAACAGTGGTTTCCCGTTAAATGGCTTTGTGTTTAACAAACAACATTGTGTGGGTATTCCATTAAAATATTAGGGTCTATGTAAACAATGCAGAACCAACCAAACAATTTCAAACATGCACAAAAAAAATGAACCTAATTTAACTACAGTGGAAACCTGATATAACAGGGATGGAGGGAGTAAAGAAAATGTCCTGTTATATCCGATCCCTGTTAAATCAGAAATGCAAGGAAAGTAAGCATTTGTGGACTAATATAGCTGTAGCCTACTTATTCATGGGTAGTTTCCCTTGCCACAAGTACCCACGAACAGGGGTTTTGGCACCAATTTTCTCCTTGTCTCCTAAAACCACATCAGAAGAGCTTGGTCCACAGCATCTGCATCGGGTAGTCTCATCTTCTTTCGATCCAGAGCAAACTTTCCATTGGAGTACGCTGCCACTATCTTCTCTCTATCCATGATAATGATGTGAATCCATCATTGTGGAATGTCAAACTGACGACAAATCTCTGCAAGTGGATCTTGGTTTTTGTCTACAGCCTGGATTATTTCGTGTTTTTTTTTCAATTGAAAGGCATTTTCTCTTGCGCTTGACATCATTGGCGACACATTACGCGTGTGTGTTGCTAGGTTTTGGGCTAGATCGAGGTCTGCAGCACACCGCAGCCCTCTCTCGCTTCACACGCTGCGTGTGCTTGCAGTGGCATGGCTTGCTCCATCACTGTGTTACTCTCTCTCTCTCTCTCACTCTCTCTCTCTTACTTTTTTTTACACATTGTTAACGAGCTTTTGTCCCTGCTATAACCGGTTGGGCTCCGATGAGGCCCTGTTATTGCCGATAACTTTTAATATAGAGAAAGAGAAGAAAAAATTGGGGATTTAAAAAATCCCTATTATTACCGGATCCCTGTTATTACCGGGCCTGTTATATATGGTTTCCACTGTAATTACATTGTCAAAGAAAGAGATAATCGAAAAAGATAAAATAGTAGGAAGATGTAAAAATAATTGTTTCACTCGAGTCTGAGTAATGAGCAACCCAGATCTTGTTGCAAGTTAGCTCAGCACTCTACTTCTACTAATATTAATAATCTTTGGGATGAGCATTAGAAAAACTCTTCTTACAAATCCATAACTGATCACCGCAAGCTCATACACAATTGTAAGCATGAAAAGTAGGCCAGCAAAGGCCAATATTATAATTTTTTAGATTCTAGTTACTCGATCAGACCCAATGGCAATTACAAACGAAATAGGTTGCTATTTAATTAATTCAGATGTGTGAGTGAAGAATTTGGTGGCAACACACTGGGTCAGATTCTGGTACCAGTGTGAGCAAATTTTACAATGCAAGGAGGCTCAATACACTTCCAACTTCTTACCTACTGCTGCACAGTGTCCAAGCAGCAGTTAGGATTGTCCCCGTCGTTTTATGCAAGAAAAATTCTGAAATTATGCAAACTGAGCCCTAAAATGTGAAATTATGTGTTATGTTAATTTTAACAAAGAATGATAAAGGAAAATAATCAGAAGTTATGCAAAAAGTGATCAAATTTATAATTTTGCTAAATTATGCGGGGTGTATAAAACCACGGGGACAAGTAGGAGTGGTTCCGGCTAATAATAGCACACACCTTGGGTGACAAGAAAAGCATGCTCTTCTTACACAAACATGCCATTAAGCGAATTTCAAAAGGGAGTAATCTAGAGAAAGTATTCTGTTGAATTTCAAAAATTATTGTGAACCATGTCTCCAATCTGTTCCTCTATGGTGGGTTGTATCATTTAGCTGAGATTGCCCTGAGGTGTTTTTAGTTTTCGTAAGTGTTTTATGGCACTTGCAACACAATAAGGTCATATAAGTGCCGAAGATTAGAGGTGTTTCAAGAGAGTAACAAAAACAAAAAAGAAAGAGGGGAGATAAAGACGACAGATGTTTGATAGGAAAGAAGCAAACCACACCAGAGCACCCGCCAACCACCCACTCCCTGAGGTGTGAAGTTTTCCGGCGCTAAGCAATCACAGACAACAGCCTTCATAATTACAACACAGTCCTCCCACACTGTTTGCCTGCCAGGCTAGTTCAACAAGAATTTTCATGTCTTAGTTACAGAAGAATTGAAAACAGAACATTCATTGAATTAGCATATATCAGTATCAGTAATTTTTTGTGCATTTTTGGAAAGAAAACAGAACACATCGGTCAGAAAAACTAACCATAAAATAGACTGTAACTTTTAGCTGTATAGAGGAAAGAAAAATGTAACCAAAAAAAGACATCTGGACCAGACCAACACATAGAAAAAAAGGCAAAGTATTATAAATATGTGAGGCAGCATGGTGAAAACAGGCTCTTGTCAAAACGATTAAAGTGTGTAGAAACTGGCATTTTTCCGCAGGTCTGCGGATTTTTATCAAATTTTCGGTTTTTGGCTCAACACCTTTCATGCTCATTAACAAACACTTTTCTGTGCGGACTTTACTGAAAAATGTTGATTAAAAGCACAACAAATGTAAATTTTCAGTATCCACATACTCTCAAGCTAAGGAAATAACTTATCTTTAGCAGCCATTTTCTCCCTAATTTTACCCCTGAAACCAGGTGACTCCCACCTCCTTCATTACCAAATATCTCGACTTGTATTCAATGGATATTTTTAAAATAAAAAGCAAGACAAACATAGTAGTAGTGATGTGCTGATGAAAGACATGCTGGGCTGATAAAAAAACGAAAAAAACCCAACCTCACAAAGCAGCTCATACAGGCTTTAGTTGTGATTGTGAAAATAGACCAGAAACGTGTGTTGTGTCGATAGACTATCGTTGACGTTCACCTGCAGATGTCTTGGAAGCCGTCTTGATATGTTAAAAAAATTTATCCTATCCATCTCCACTTTGTTACAGGATGCCCATTGGGGATCGCGTTGCGGACAATCGTCCCACTCATCATCTGAAAACAAACGCGTTTTTGTTTTTGAGGCGACGAGTCGGGCGCCATCGGATTGTGCCACGATAGCTGCTTTGCGCCCTAAATCTGGCTAGCAAACCGCCCCGACCCGACCCCCCATTTGGTGAACATCAACAAGCCTCGGCCAGTTACCGGAAACGGATAATTATGGACTTTGTGCACTTCGCAAAATTAATTTCTTTCATAGACAAAATATTCTTTTCGCTCTTTTGACAGTAAAAATATAATTGTTATGTGAGAAATGAAAAAAAAAAAAAAGAAACAGTGAAAACATTCAGGGAACCCAACATTATGCAAATGTTGCAGAATTACGCCAAAAAAACGGCTGCACAATCTGATGGGGACAGAATATCACTCTTTGAAAAGCAAGTCCCTCATCTTTTTCTAATTGCTAAATTATGGTTATTGAACGCATGTTTTGAGAACTTTTAGTGCAAAGAAGTGTCCACTATCAAATGATTTTTTAAAGTAGTTTTACCACTAAAAAGTGTCATTGGTGAACTGTGATGTAGGGCTATGCATACGCAAAATGTGTGGGAGAAGCGGGAAGTGCTGTAAAAAATTCCATTTTCTGCGTGAAAGAGATTTGTAGTATTTTACACATATTTATGTTGTAAAGTTTTTAAATCGAGCCTCAACTGTTGTGGAAAAGTATGATTCCGTTCAGACAAATTGATAATTGGTGTACAAAGTACGGGTAACATTGATTCACCTGCTGATAAGTTGCGCCATGACTTTTTGACCACACTATATTAAAATATTCAAGTAAATGGCACTTCAGAGAAGACATTTATTTTAGCGGTACCCAAAAAGTATTAAATAACAGGGCTGATGAATTACCGTACTTTACTATGAGAGTCAACATATTTTTGTCTACCCTATATAGTAACAATAGTATATATAATATACAGTAGAATACGGCTATAGCGGGACTTTAGGTTCCTGGAGAAAAATCCTGTTGCAGGCGAGGTCCATCTATAGGAATGCATAGGGGAAAATTACAGAAAAAGTTATAAAAATCCACACAGTTACATCCCTTTCATATAAAAAAATTTCGCTTTATATATATTTTTGTCTTCCTTTTCTAGTCAACTTCGTTGATTATCTTGACCCTTAATTCGAGGGAGAAGCATTTCTTTCCTTTGGTCTTTGTTGTAAGCCATCTTTTCCTTGGTTTGTTGCTTGTGCTGCCTTTAGTTGTTGTCGTACCTGGTACAGGTAGGCCTACAGTAGAACTAAGTGGACGTGTGCTTAGGCCTGAGCATCAATGATCACAATTCAATGAATCAGGAATCACACACTACACGCTTTCCTCTTCTTTTACTTTTTGGCCTAACCTAGGGCTATGGCCTCTCTTATACGGTACTGAACGTCAAGGCTATGACACATCATTTTAAATTTTGGAGTTGCTCACATAACGCGTGTCTCCGCACCATCTCTCTCTGCCGCTTGCCCACCTAACTCATCACTGGACAGGCCAATCACAACGCTGCATCCCTGACAGCTTGTTTGGAACCTGCCTATAGCCCCCCACCCCCCAAACCCCTTCTCCGCAGCTAGAGCTCGCTCGGTCTCTCCCATTGTTTCCAAGTTTGGGCCTTTCCTTGCCCCGTTAAACCCGAACACAGGAAATGGAGCTTAAATAGATAAAAAGGGGGATTCTAGTGAGATACCGCTGCAGCGGGGCCGCTATAGCCATGTTCTACTGTACAGATCTACATCACTTTTGGAGCAGTTCACGTAACGCGTCTCTCTATCTCTCTCTAAGCCTACTGCCTGCCCCACCTCACTCATCACTTGCGCACCGCTAACTGCCTGTTTGATGCCCACCAACAGCCCCCCACTCCCCAGCTAGAGCTCGCTTGATCTCTCCCGCTGTATCAGAGTTGGGGACTTTCCTTGCCCCGCTATTATCCAAGCATAGAGCTAAGTGAGTGAGTTTACATAGGAACAAAAAGGGGATACTGGTAAGGTCCCGCTGTAGCGGGTGCTGCTATCGTCATGTTCTACTGTATATACATCCCTAAGTAACATGGATACACATAAATCACCACCCAAAGTGAACAGGATCATCATAAATTCAAGGCAGGAATCTTTTATAAAAACTATTGATTGTTTTTCACCGTTTTTTGTTTAAATTTTAAAGTCAAATGTAAGTGGTCCCTAAAGAAAATAAATGTACAAAAACAATTTTTTTCTGTCTGAAGATCACAAAATACATCCAAAATTAATCAGTGTCAGCGACAATGCAAACATACCGTTCAGAAGCCGCTGTCAGACGTAAATGCCAACCCATAGAAGCAGAAATAAGACTCCAAATCCCATGAAGACTGAAGCGACAAGTGACACCACCAATTCTTTCAATAAGTCACGTGCAAACTTGGTACTGGTAACTTCATATCTGTTTCTAGCTCAGGAAAAAAATAGGACTGGGTAATGATGATCATTGTTTAGAACTACAGAAAAGGGTGAATACTTCATAATTTTTTAAAACCAACACTAAATTTCAAGACATTGTTGACTTACATGAGACTAATACTAAAGCAACTAAGTCCATGGCAGTGGTAAAAATAAACAACAGATGACAGAGGAAAGCACCTTAAAGAAAGCATTATCTTTGTGTTAAATGTTTACAGGCAAGTCTTTATCATTTTTCTGCTTGATGATAAATATATATGCTTCACAGGCGAAAAACATGTTAAGAACACTTGAAATAATACCATATTCATTTTTATGCCCTTGACACGTATTACTTCCTTTGAATGGTGCTTCACTAGCTATTTCATCTTACTTACATCCATGAACATATTATTATGTGTATCTTCATCTTCTGAAACCCCACTGGCTCCTCTCCCCTGTCTCACAAATGCTGACTTCCAACAAGAGTACCTACTGCATATAGGGTATTAGTAGTATTACATATTTTCACTTTCTGTGCCAATACTTAAAGGAAGCTTTTTCTTCTGTCCTGTACTTTCTTCCTAGTTTCTCTCTTTTGTTCATTGACATGACATAGCAAAACTTCACTACTGTTACTGAAAAATTTCCTATAAAGCTCAAAAGCCTTTATTTTTCGGAACCTGTGGCCATGTGAGTTCGACCCCATTTGGTCTGTCGATAGAGCAAAGAATTTACAGGTTTTTAGCAACTCAAAAGCCTTTAAAAAGTTAGTACAACAACACATTTTCCCCAAACCACCACTTCCATAATTCTGTCCATGTCATAGGCTGCCAGCCAAGTTACAAGAGGTATAATATCCTTGTAACAATAGACCGTGAAAGGATACACAAAAAACCAGGCCATGAAGAAAATTCCAATGCCAAGCAACACCACTGTCAGATGGGGGAAAACAGCTGGGTTGATGGGAGACACATAGCGGCTCATCAGCTCCACGTCCAACTGAAAAATGGAGAAGAAAAAAAATCATTTCTCTGATCAGATGCTCCCCCCCCCCCCCAAACCTGTTTCACCCCGGCCTTCCCCATCACTTATCTGTTTGTTTAAGTCCTGTAAGAAGTAGGCCAGTTGTTCTTGATTTACCTCTGCCTCAACAAAAGCAGATATGACAAGTCTTTTTAAACTAGATCTACATTTATACAGCTAGAAGACCTACAGAACAATTTAGTACCATACACAATTGAACCCCTTTACCAATAACTCCCATTTATAATTTATGCATCCCGCGATCGAGAAGAAGAATATGCATCCCACATGCCAAGGAAAATTCTACGGGATCGGCAGATGAGGTCAGGAGGAAACTAAACAATGGCGGAATATTGGAAGCACCCAACATTAGAGAACGTAGACACTTCATATATATATATATATATATATATATATATATATATATATATATATACACACACACATATATATATGGATTGTACGAGCATTGTATAAGGTAGGAAAAGACTTGTCACTTCTTCTTTACCTCTGCAAACACTCACACAACATGTATTCCCCTTTTTTCCGGCTCAGTTTATCACTACTCGAATGTGTGTTGTTTTTATGTTGTTTGGTGTTGTTTTTGGCATCATGTTACTAACTTCAACTTTTCTCCATCTATATCTAAATGAAATTCCCCCTAAATTATATCAACAGAAATGTGGTTCAATGTAAAAACAGAAATTCAGGAGGATATATTTATAAATTTAAAAGTTACGGGATGTAGAGTAGGGTCAACCTTGAGCAGCCTTGTCATAGGATTTCCCCTGGCACAAGGGCCTACCTGCAGCATTGAAGGGGTTACAAAACAAGACGATACAGGCAGGAAACTACATTATGTGTTGTCATGTGACAGTGACACGAGGTTGCAAAGAGGCCTATTTCTTTGGGACCCTGGCCCCACCTCAGTCTCAGTAAAAGTTTGACAATACACATCTATTTTTCAATGTAACGATTTAAATAATATAATTTTTAAAAATTGAGCTTCCCCTAAGGGTGCACATCTATCATAGAGGGTCTAGCACTTCCAATAAAGACCTCTTCAAGACCACTTCCATTTGCTAAATGTTTTGTCTTGAAGAGAAAATAATGGCCTATCACTAGATCTAGATAGATCTACTCTACTATCCAGTAACAAAGTTTGAAAATTTAATTTCAAAATGGAAAAATAAATGGACCAGTCTCGGCGATTGTTAAGATTCCTGCGCTTAATTCTGATTTGCGTTTTTCATAGCCTCAGGCATGTTTCGCTTTGGTCCCTAACCCTAGCCCTAATTGTAACCCTAACCCTGAAAAACGCAATTTATCTGAATCAAATGCGGGAATCTTAACAATCGCCTCAGTCTCATGCTTTCACTTGCGTCAAATGTCAATATAATAATAATAGGCCTATAGATAGATTTAGATCTAGAGATCTAGATCTAGTCATAGTCATAGATTCCAGATTGTTCATTTTGTAGTTTCGTTCGTTAAAGTCCAAAGCTGAACGCCAGAGACCCTGAATTGCCAGGTAATAGTTGAGGAGTGAACTAAGAGTGAGACTGGAAGGAAACACTTAAGCCAGAAAATCAAAATTCAAGCAAAGAAGGGTGCTTTTTCGGCAGTTCCCACCCCCCAATAATTATTTGCTGGTTTGGGCCCCAAGAGTCAGCCCCCTGACCTAATAAAAATATGGAGGGGGGGGGGGGGGCATGCCCCCCTTAATTTTACCATAATGTTATGTATTAGTATTGCAGTTAGGTTGCATCCCTGCTCTTTGTGTTGCCTATTTGGTCATCAAGACTTCTGGATTTTTTCTCTGGATATAAACAAATGGATCGTGGACTTTGTCGAACGGAACTACAAGATCACCTTAATCAGTAGTAGTCAGTAGTCCAGGAATAAAGTGAACAAAAGACAAGTAGGCCTACATGGAATCAGGCTCGGAACGGAATCAAAATCATTGTACTGTGCAATAAAATAAAGTAAACAGAAGCATTGGATAATTACTGCTGAGTTATGCCCCTTGCGCTTGAAGCTAAACAGATTTTATTAGCTTAGCAAGCAAGGCATGGGAGGGGGTGGCCACCAGGTTGAATCAAAACGGGTGTATCCACAATGCAGTTTATCAGAAAACAGGCGGTTCTTGCCCAATCATAATGAAAACACAAATAACAGCTAGATCTAGATCCAACTCAAAATTAATCTTCTGTCACAGTAAAACTGAACAGAAACGAACTGAGAACTGTGTATGCACGGAGAGACGGTACGTGGCAAGCCCTCAGCAGTCAGACTGAGCAGGGATAAGATGATACAATGATCGATATATTATTGTACCGGTGTGTGCATCTAGACATACACATTTTAAGCACAGGTCTCCAAGCACATGCCTAAAAAAACAAAGCAGGAACGGGGCATCATCGTCTAATGTGAAGGATTTGCAGACAACTTACCATCTTGAAGATTTATTGTATTCTGAAGCTGCTTCACTTTCACTCTACGTGTACGTTAGCAGTAGGCGACTAAAAAGCGGAAGTAAGAAAGGGAAACAACCGATTATTGTGAACCTGAACATGCGCAGCGGGATTTGTAAAGTTTGGAAGGTGGGGAAAATAGGGAATGAGAGCTCATGTTTTAATTTCTTAACATTATGAAGTTGGACTGATCTGTTGGAAATTTATTACGAAAATGTAGTCAAGAGAAGTAAAGGCATCACTGTATTCAAAATGAATATTTATTATGCTTCTTTTCAAATACCAGGCATGCTACCACCCCTACAGTTGGGCTAGCCCAGAGCAACTTCCTGGAGCGAGAAAGCGTCGTAGGTGATCAATGCCAGAGAGAGTTGGCTCCTCCCTTTCGCTCCCATGTGAAAAGATCGATCAGACGAAGGAGTGGATTGCTCGTCTCCAGCTCTTCTCAAACTTGTGTTTATGATTGTTGTGGCTTCTGCTGTTGTTAATGTGACCTCGGCATCAGTAAAAACATTGTTTTCATAAGGAAAGTGTACTTGCTAAGATCGTGAGCATTTAAATTTGTTTTCGTTAACCAGAGATGAAATTCTCTTTCTTGAGACTGAGAAGATATGAGTTAGAGTTAGACACTCTCAAGTAAGACGCTGTAATTTATTAAGTTAAGTAATGTACATGGAGTAGTGTGGATACCGGCTCACCACTATCAAAGAAAAAATGTTCAGTAAATCACACTGTTGTTTCCATTTCTGTGACATTGGATGGAATGGAGTGAAACTCTTCTACTACTAGGCCTAGCCTACTGAGTTTCTGGAGGCAACGTTTTTCGACTCGCGTCAGATTTAAATCATGTTAAGTTCCCTCTCGCGTGGCTATGGTACCTGGCATGGGCTTCTGGCTGATCCGTCATCAGAGGTATGAGAGTTAATGTCTTCTGTGTGTCTATATTTATCATGTCTTTGTAAAAGCATTCTATGTAAATTTATATATATGATCCAGTTCATTGATCATTAGTATTATGATCAGCATTATTGTAATTTTTTTCTTGCCTTGATTCTTGGCACTCCAGCAATTTGTAGATTTCAGACACCTGACCTAAAGAAAAGTTAGGATTACCTGAAAATATGAAAGGTGGGGAAAAACATAGAAATCCAAACTTAGTTTTGACTGAAGGGGGAAAAGAGTGAAAAGTGACTTATTATTTTCACACCACATCACATAAAAGGAAAACATTAAAAAAACACGACTCCAAAAGGACACATTTAATATTTATGTGTAAGCTGTTTCAGTTTCTTTTCTGTTATTGTTTTTTTTTCTTTTTCTATTTTATTTTTATGCCTCCTCCTCTTGTCTTTTCTTTGTGTCTTTTATTAAGTACCATATCCCCCACTAGTCCCCAGTTTCAATCCCTGCTACCCCTCCACCCCATTTCTTTCATCTTTCATTGTTCATTGTCAGTCTATTTGCCCCTGTCTCTTTTTCTTTTGACACATTGAAAGCTCTTTCCACTTCTCCCATATTTCTGTTTGTTACATGGCTAATATATTCAGCGGTTTACTGATTTACATATGTTGTATTTCAGTCTAATCACAGTTTACCTAGCCTGGAGTCTCAGAAAACAATTCATCGTCACGGTGTAACAGTAACACCGCGTGCTAAAACAGTACCAACCCCAATTCCCGTAACTGATGATGGGCAACTCCATATACCTAAGACTTACCTTACTCGAAAAGGGGCTCTGGTTTTGTTCACGGGCCCAGAGAGAGTACCTCAAGAGGCAAAGAAAACTCCACGAGTCCAGAAGAAAAAACAAAGACACAAAGATGTTCTTGATCTCAGCTTAAAGCTCAAGACAATGGAGAGGCTCTCTCTGTCAGTTTTGCAGTTTGGAGATAAGGTATGATATACGACATACATGTACATCTACTATATTGTGCTTTCTGTTTTCTATATGAACATGTCAAGTAATTTAAAAATGTGATA